>NC_140175.1:129455104-129457604 GCF_963971535.1 Notolepis coatsorum
CCAATTAATATTAAAATCTCAAATAAAAAAAAAAGCACTCCCTTATTGTCATCAGTTGCATTGTCTAGACTCAACATGAATAATCTAAATAGGTCACATTTGGGCCAGGGGGGGCGATATATATCCCGTTATTAGAGGCGCTTGACTAGGTAGATGCATCTGCACTCATATAGCCTCAGGATGACTCATTGTTAGATCATCCTCCCTCCAAATGAGTTTGAATACATTGTTATGCCGATTGCTATCCTTTCTCATGAGATTGTACCCATTAACGTGGATTTGCACATCCAGAATTTGAATATATATTAGACACAGTAATATTCACAAGGTTCAATGTTTTGCTTGTGACTAGGCCTCGCCTCCACATACAGGGAACCAGCCAAGGCCTCATCCATCAGAAATCTCCAAATACAGAATTCATCCACAACACTGTCCTGTCCTCTAAAGAACACTATACAACTTTAAAACTCATCCACAGCACTCTACTGTCCTCTAAAGGACACTATACAACTTTAAAACTCATCCACAGCACTCTACTGTCCTCTAAAGAACACTATACAACTTTAAAACTGACCCACAGCACTCGACTGTCCTCTAAAGAGCACTATACAACTTTAAAACTCATCCACAGCACTCTACTGTCCTCTAAAGAACACTATACAACTTTAAAACTCATCCACAGCACTCGACTGTCCTCTAAAGCACACTATACAACTTTAAAACTCATCCACAGCACTGTCCTGTCCTCTAAAGCACACTATACAACTTTAAAACTCATCCACAGCACTCTACTGTCCTCTAAATAACACTATACAACTTTAAAACTCATCCACAGCACTCGACTGTCCTCTAAAGCACACTATACAACTTTAAAACTCATCCACAGCACTGTCCTGTCCTCTAAAACACACTATACAACTTTAACCCTTAGGGGTCTGGCTGGAGCTTTGAACCCGTCGGCGGAGAACAAAAGAATTAGAATCTCTCCTAAATGCTAAAAAAGTACATATTTTCAGAAATCGATAAAAATAGAAAATTACCATTTCTAGTGCTTTGACATATAAGGTATACGTCTCCTTACTTGCTAAACGTAATACGACTTGTAAATACGTTTAATTCTTGCTAGAAGGTATGATTGTAATAATCTCCATTTGCGATAAGAACTACAGCACGTCACATCCATGGACGCGCGCACACACACAATAGCGCTGTGAATAGGTGTTAGACCCCCGCAGAGGTATCAGAGTCAACCCCCCCCCCCCCCATCCATTGCCAACCACTGCACCAGTGTATGACGTTGCGCTAAAACATTAACTACTTGCTTTTTATGTGCAAGGAAGGAAGGAAGAGGTGGACTGCATCATTATTATTTTCATTCTCGAGAATACAGACCCGACCGAACGTTATGAATTAAAAGTAGTCGCCCGTGTATAAAGCTTTGCGCTAAAACATTAACTACTGTCTGTATGGCCGAGACAAAGTGCGTGGACAAAGTGCGTGTGTGTACGAGTTATGAATTATCTCTCGCAGTCCCTTCAGGCTGGCTACGTGATGACAGCGCTCTCTCTTTATTTTTCAACCTCGCCTGAGAGAAATAGAAAGGAGCGCTCAGTAGCGGGCAATTCCAGCGTTATGGATGTTACATTCAGAGAGAACATTGGAAACTTAACTTAACATTGACAAGGCATCAATTTGAATTGGAAGTATAATTTACACATTTTAGTTACACTTATTGAGATAAAGATGAGCCTGCAGTAAGAAATGTTTTGACCTTTTGGATTTTGAGATAGGTGACAAAATACACAGTGTTATGGATGTTAAGGAAATGGACAAGCTTTTCGGACTACACTATCAAAAATAGAGCTTTACCGACATGTGTTTGACTTCGGTGGACCATTTTGAGGGTCAAACCAATCTGGATTGATGTTGTAGTCTGAAAAAATGCCAGGAAATGCTGAGAGAATTGTTGCATAATATATAGACCACAAATGTTCTAGAATGTTCGATTATGACATCATACTGTGACATCACAAATGTTCTAGAATGTTCTATTATGACATCATACTGTCACATCACAAATGTTCTAGAATGTTCTATTATGACATCATACTGTGACATCACAAAAATCTATTTTTTTTTTATTTTTTTTTTTTGGTCAAACAAAGTTTGGTTGACATTGCATTCCAGATGCATGTTTTATGACAACTTTTCCTGGAAAACGTTATGGATGTTACATTCGCTGTCCCATAAAGGGGCATTATAACAGCATGCTTCACCTGCCAATGGAAAGACACAAAGTACATAATTGATTCACATATTGATACAAGAGCCCTTCATGACCAATATATAAATATTACGATCAAATCTATTTTGTACTTGATGATACATTTGAAATTGGTTTGGTTATGATCATGTTATTTAGGAATTGCCCTAGTGTGTGTGTGTGTGTGTGTGTGTGTGATTTTCAACTGCAAATCTATCACTTATAGTGAAATACCAG
>NC_140175.1:129460104-129479977 GCF_963971535.1 Notolepis coatsorum
GTTAGCTCAAAGCTCCTCTTTCAACTTAACAAGCATTAAACAAAATGGCCCAGTCATCTATTCACCTTTGTTTAATACACACAGCGTTGTCTCTAATGTTATCTAACCACTGATAGCTCCCGATATCATCAGTTTGGTGCTGGATAAGTAGCGTGAGCTAACGTTAGCTTCTAGCCACAATGCTATACTGTTATAATGGCAAATTCCATTGACGTTAGCATGCAGCTAACAATGCTACAGATCGTTTTTTAGACTAAACTATCCGCTCTTGGTGGTCACTTGTGTTGATGTTAGTTTTGTTTCATCAACAAATGACAGGCAGAACACACAGTGAATGTATCCGTTTTGTTTATTGCACTTTTATTAGGCTTTGCTGAAAAAGAATTGCTGCATTGTTGCTGCATTGAGTAAATAGGCAAGATGGTGGCGCGGCATAGGCGCCTGCCTTATTGACATTTTCTTTGCTGGAGCTTCCAGGAAGTGTATTGGCACATTCAAGTTCTGATTGGTTGAAATTGCCTTCATGTTTGCCACCTACTGCCACCTACTGCTTTGGCAGTGTACTACATCAGTGTGCTCGGGTGACAAAAACGAAAAAAAAACGAAAGTGTGACTCGAGGCGCACGACGTCGCGGCGAAACGCATATGACAATGATACGAAAATGAAACGAAAGGTGTAACCGCACCCTAAAGCACACTATACAACTTTAAAACTCACCCACAGCACTCTCCTGTCCTCTAAAGAACACTATACAACTTTAAAACTCATCCACAGCACTCTCCTGTCCTCTAAAGCACACTATACAACTTTAAAACTCATCCACATCACTCAACTGTCCTCTAAAGCACACTATACAACTTTAAAAGATTGACCTGACCTTCTGTTGGGAAAAAATATCATTAGAATGTCCACAACAATAACAAAACAACGTCAAAATATAACAATATACAAAATGACGTCATCCCTAAATTCCAAAGCCCTTTTCTTTCTGACGAATCGCTCCTTAACACACCGGGCTAGACACTAGTCACATATTGCCTTGCAGAGAAGACATTTCATCTGCAACCCACGAAAAAAATGCATGTGTGTGTTCCATGTGTCGCCCATCTCACAGGACTACGTTGCATGTGTGCTATGAATAAAGACTTCTTCAAGTCCAGTCTTTTAATCTTAATCTTTCGCTGGTGTCATGCAAACATTGGTCCTCATTCTCGAACGGACATACGTGAAAGTTGCCAAGGAATTCCTTCGTAACTCGATTAACGTACTTATTCGGCATTCTCGAACGGCTTCGCATTGTAAATTCGTTGTAGGATTTACGACCTTGAAAAGGCAGTCGCAAATCGGACGTAAATTGGACAGACCGGTACTGTGCGCCCATGTTTTCAACAGCTGTCTATGGGAGAAGTCCCTGGGGATTGCCATCCTACAGACATCCACAGAATTATATAATTATAATGATAATAAATACGACAATATTTGTATCATTAACAATCACGTTTCTACATAATATAGTCATGACTCAACGAACCATGTCCGAAAATAAATAAATAAATAAGAACTGAACCCAATCGCGTGGATGTAGCTATATCTTCAGGAATCCGGAGGAGGATTTTAGAAAATGTGTTGTTAAGAGTAAAGGTATATACAAGTGTCCTCAGTTGTACTATATGTGCCACACACGGGAGAACAGAACACATATTCACAAGGGGATGACGAGAACAAGAAACACCTGGGCTGATTACAAATGGATACACCTGGGAGGGAAACGACAAAGAACTACAAGACCCAGACAGGGGACTACAACCAGACATCACACTGGGGAACACCTGATCAGGATACAAACACATGAAGACAGGATACAAACACACCCACACGTAACACTCATGCTGACATATCACAGTCTTTTCAAATCAAATCAAATCACATTTATTTGTAGAGCCCGCAATCACACGTTAGACGGCTGGACAAGTCTTCTTTAAACAAGTCAAGAAGAAACATCACAATAAATAAAGAACAAAAAACCCATCATGAACTCCAAAACAACACTCCCAGACATACCCCAGCGAAGGTAAGGAAAAACTCAAGCAATAGGAAAAAAGCACCACAGGCAGTGTGGAGGAGAGAAACCTTAGAAGGGCTGTTCAAGGGGGGGATCCCCCTTCTTGGATGTCGGTGATAGTAGTGTTGTTATGGATGATCGATGGGTGGAGAATAAAACAGGCAAAATAGTTGGTATGTATGTACATATACATGTAATAAAACACAAATGATGTACATGCAATAGCAACTGGGGCACATAAGAACATTTATCCTCTCTGCTTGTTGTGTGTGTACTTTAATAAAAAAGTACGTACGGAAAACGCTCAGCCACACATGATTGCGCACACACCCACACACACACCCACACACAGAAAGGCAATATAGAAAAGATAAAAGATCAAATGAGATCACGGCTCATACGCTCTAAGCTTTTGGTAACAGCAGCCATATCAGGAGAGGTCTATGAGGTGCCTTAACTTGACCTCTGAGTCTGTAGGGGGGGGACAGTATTTGCCTAAACATTAGAGAATCGGGTGTGTTGCATTGTGGGACTCCTCCTTTTTACACTCAGCCATTTATATAAAGTCATGGGAACAGCGATGCGCAAACCGATGACTCAATCAATTGTATTTGAATCACCGGGTCCAATACACTTTTTTTTATCTACTTTTTCTCCCCCTTTTTCTGTATTTTTCTCCCATCCCAATTTAGTCGTTATGCCAATTCCCTTCCCTCCCTTCCTGGTCGTTGCGTGCATTTGCCCCCCACTTGCCGGTCTAGGGAAGGTTGATAGATACTATCACATGTCCCCTCCGATACATGTGGAGTCAGCCAGCCGCTTCTTTTCACCCGACAGCGAGGGCTCTCACTGGGGGAGCGTAACACGTGGGAGGCTCACACTACTTCCCCCAGTTCCCTCCCTCGCTGAGCAGGCGCCCCGACCGACCTGTAGGAGTCGCTGTTTACAACGACCGGGATACACACACCCGCCGGCTTCCCACCCGCTAACACTGCCAATTGTGTTAGTAGGGTCGACCGACCAAGCCGGAGGTACCGCTGACAGCTGGATTCGATACCAGTGTCTCTGCGGTGGTAGGCAGGCGCTTAGTCCGCTGCGCTACCCAGCCCACCCTCGGGTCCAATACACTTTACAAATAAAGAGAATGCATACACTGTAAAAAAGAAAACTGTAAAAAAACGGTAAATGTCTGGCAGCAACGGTTGCCAAATACTTACTGTCGAAGTACAGTAAAATCAAATACATTTACAGATTACAACCTTTATTTAACGGTTAATATTTTGATAAAAGGTAATTTACTTTATTTGTATGGCATTTATTTACACTTAAAGTAGAAAATCAAAAGTAATCTGTAAAATAATACAGTGAATTTCCTGCGAAAAAACTATTTTTTTTACAGTGTAGGACAAAACATACAGCAAGCACATAAAACAACGACATTTAAAATAAAAACAACCATGTTAAAAACATCAGTGTTGAAGGGATGTTGAAGAGGGTCCGTTCTAGGTTAGGCTGTAATTAAGTGAATAAAGGTAGGTTTTCAGTCTTGAATTAAAGATTCATTGTTTTGTGGAGCAAGGACCGAGAATAGCCTGCTTCTCAGATGGGAGTGGGTCTGAGGCACAGGGCTGAGAGTACACACACTCAGAGGCCACAGTTATTTGTAGATCATTGACTACTCTGACAATATGAGACACATACTGTATTCAACGATAATACACTCAATTTGGTTTTAAAAGTGGTACAGATAATTGCTTCTACACAGACACACAAAACACACAGATTTGAACCCCTTGAATGGGTGAGTAGCTAACAAACTGTAGCATAACGTCACCATTAAATTCTATGCTTCCGCTTTCACTTCCCTGTAAGGTGGACGCATTAGATCAAGCCTTTTCCTGATGCCTTCTAAACTAAATGTTTATAGATCGCTTTCTGAACCAGTTAAGATCGCTTTCCAAACCAGTTTATAGATCGCTTTCCAAACCAGTTTATAGATCGCTTTCTAAACCAGTTTATAGATCGCTTTCTAAACCAGTTTATAGATCGCTTTCCAAACCAGTTTATAGATCGCTTTCCAAACCAGTTTATAGATCGCTTTCCAAACCAGTTTATAGATCGCTTTCTAAACCAGTTTATAGATCGCTTTCTAAACCAGTTTATAGATCGCTTTCTAAATGCTGGTAGTGTCGATGTTATTTTCAAAAAGCAGGAAAAAACTATTAAACATCTGGGCTGTAAAGCACACGTATGTGTATACACACACACACACACGCACGCACGCACACACACACACACACACACACACACGCACGCACGCACGCACGCACGCACGCACGCACGCACGCACGCACGCACGCACGCACGCACGCACGCACGCACGCACGCACGCACGCACGCACGCACGCACGCACGCACGCACGCACGCACGCACGCACACACACACACACACACACACACACACACACACACACACACACACACACACACACACACACACACACACACACACACACACACACACACACACACACACACACACACACACACACACTTGTGAGCATCTTCCAGCCATCTGTTCAGTTATCCATGGATTATATGATGATGATGATGATCACATTTCATAATTATTCACAGTTGAGCAATAAAGCTCAAATATAATAATCCTGTTCCATGGTTTGGGGCCACAACAGCACACAGTGCATAATGTGGTTGAATCACAGCAGAGTCTCATTCATACAAACTCTTTGAGAAGGAAGGTAATTTGGACAATTAAATGTATTAAAATGTCTTGACATTTTGTCGACAGAAACCTATTACAAATAAGGACGTGCAAATCCGACCGGTTCATACTCGGTTCATATACTCATGGGTCAACTCAATGAATTGAGTTGTTCTGTGTGTGAAAAAGTGTGATTAAGAAGCAGTTGAACCTGATGTTTTTTTAGATGGCTATTAAAGGGGACATATCATGTGTGCCCCCCCCCCCCTCCACAATAAGAAATATATATATTTTTTTATCTACTTTTTCTCCTCCTTTTTTCTGTGATTTTTCTCCCCATCCCAATGTATCTCTCGTGCCAATTCTCTTTCCCCTGTCCTGATCGTTGCTCGCATATGCCCCCCACTGGCCGGTTGTAGGGAGGATAGAAGCCTTGCATCACGTGTCCCCTCCGATACACGAGGAGGCAGCCTGTCACATCTTTTCACCTGCCAGCGCGGACTCTCATTTGGCGAGGAGTAACGTGTGGGAGGCTCACACTAACCCCGCCATTTTCCTGACTTTGCTGTGCAGGCGTCCCCCAACCGACCTGTAGGAGTCGCTGTTCACAATGACCAGACTACCACCCTTCGACTTCCCACCCGCCAATTGAGTTAGTATGACGGCCGGCCCAAGCCGGAGGCAACGCCGACAGCCGGATTCGAACCCGGTGTCTCTTGCGTTGGTGACGAGCGCAATGTCCGCTGCGCCACCCAGCCGCCTTCAATAAGAAATATTTCTCAACAGTTTGTTTAGGCTTGTTATTCAGAAAGCTAAGAGTACATAAAATATTTCCCCCAAGTGCCTAAATAACATTTAGTCCAAAGTACAAAGAGGCAAAACCCTCTAATAACTATGACCTCTGCCAGTGGGTCTTGGACTTCCTGACTGGCAGACCCCAGGTGGTGAGAGCAGGCAACTGCACCTCCTCATCCATCACCCTCAACATAGGGGCCCCCCAGGGCTGTGTTCTGAGTCCCCTCCTCTACTCCCTGTACACACACGACTGTGTGGCTCAGCGGAGTAGCAATACAATCATCAAATTTGCTGACGACACAATGGTGGTGGGCCTGATCTCTGCCAACGACGAGAGGGCCTACCTGGAAGAGGTCAAGGTCCTGGCGGGATGGTGCCAGGAAAACAGCCTCTCCCTGAACGTCAGCAAAACAAAGGAGATGATTGTGGACTTCAGGAGGTCGGGGGTCAAGGACTACAGCCCCCTCAGCATCAACGGGGCACCGGTTGAGAGAGTCAACAGCTTTAAGTACCTCGGAGCCTACATATCCGAGGACTTGACATGGACCACACACATTGACAGTGTTGTGAAGAAGGCACGACAACGCCTCTACTTCCTCAGGCGCCTAAGGAAGTTCCAAGTCAGTCAGAAGATCCTTAAGAACTTCTACTCATGTACAATAGAGAGCATCTTGACCGGCAACATCACCTCCTGGTTTGGGAATAGCACTGCACAAGACCGAAGCAGACTACAAAGAGTGACACGTTCAGCCGAACGCACAATTGGAGGGGGGCTCCCCACCCTCCAGAACATTTACAACAAGCGTTGCAAGGGCAAGGCTAAGAGAATCATTAAAGACTCCAGTCACCCGAACAACTGCCTCTTTGAACTGCTGCGGTCAGGCAAGCGATACCGGAGTCTCAAGGCGAGCACAGAAAGACTCAGAAGAAGCTTCTATCCCCAGGCCATCAGGCTGCTAAACGAACAATGAATGAACACTACACAACAACAACCACCAAACGCACATAGCACACACATCCACACGCACACACTCACTTTAAACAAACACACTGTAGCACCCACTCCACACACTTTATAGCACACACCCACTTTAAACAAACACACTGTAGCACCCACTCCCCACACTTTATATTTATTGATGAAGGATTGCACTACAACTCGTACACCTTACTGTAAATTGTACCTAAATTGTACCTCATCCCATTTCTGCTTTGCACTAGATAGTACTGTACATTAGTACACTGCATAGTATTGTATATTATATGGTAACTCAGAACATTGTACATATGTCTATACCGAACACTGTGACCTCATTTTCTTCTTCTAAATTACATGCTATACTATGTTATTTGATACTATCTTGTCTAGCACAGTCTCTGGAGCGTAACAGTAAGAAGCATTTTGTATGAAAGTATTCTGTACTTCTGTATGACAACTATTAAAGAAACTTGAAACTAATATGTCCCCTTTAAGCAAAGTGCAGATCGGTATTGGCAGATACTCACGGTTGTGGTATCGCTATCACAAATTAAAAAGCCATGCCTAATTACACAATATACACAAGTCTAAAATATACTGTCTGATCTATAGTCAAAACTTGTGCACAAACAATTGATATTTTCAAAGTGCTGCAATGTTTAATCAAACCTGCTTGGTTAGTCAAATGTAAGAGGTTCTGTTTTCTTTAACATTTCGGATATACTAAATATATACTAAATATCAGAGAGACAGAGTATGTACAGAAATTAAATGATAATAATAATAATAATAATAATAATAATAATAATAATAATAATAATAATAATAATAATAATAATAATAATAATAATAATAATAATAATAATAATAATAATAATAATAATAATAATAATAATAATAATAATAATAATAATAATAATAATAATAATAATATTAATAATAATAATATTAATAATAATAAACTTTATTTGTATAGCACCTTTATAATAATAATAATAATAATAATAATAATAATAATAATAATAATAATAATAATAATAATAATAATAATAATAATAATAATAATAATAATAATAATAATAATATTAATAATAATAAACTTTATTTGTATAGCACCTTTCATACAAGAATTGCAGCCCATAGTGCTTCACAGCAGTGATGTAGAGACAGAATAGACATTCTCGAAGTCAACTTCCTGCCTGTTGTTGCTAGGCAACTGCAGCGTGGGGGGTAACTGCCCCGCCTCGTACATTGTGTACGGTTCATTTAGTGCAGAAACGGATCGTTAAAGCGTCAAATTAAAGACTATCAAGCGGAATTTTCTTCAGTCCTTCACAATGCCAAAGAGCTGCTGTGTTACACGTTGTACTAATGACAAAAACAGAAATCCAAATCGCAAGTTTTATACCATTACGGAGGAAAAAGTGGCTGGTGGCTAACGTTCGGCTAACTCGCTCTGTGTTGTGGTTGTGGTAGCTACATGCTAAGCTAACATTAATTACATAATATCGAACCGATAGGAGCTTATCTTATCTAATCTTACGTGGATGTTTGATCGGGTAGTGGCACACGTGGTACCACCACGTAAGATTAGATAAGATAAGCTCCTATCGGTTCGATATTATGTAATTAACGTTAGCTTAGCATAATAATAATAATAATTTAGGACCTGCTCCGAGGTCATCAATTGGCACACATGCGATGCATGCATGCAATTCGTATCTGCGATTAACCCATCCCGTCGTCCTTCCCCCCCAAGGGCAGCCGGGAGCAGACAGGCACAACGTGAGCCGCGCCAGGGGACCAATCCAAGTGCTCCTGTCCGTCTTCGTCAAGGACGCCACAGCGTTAGCGATCTTGTTGTTGTGCATGTTTTTCCATTGGGTTTTATCTTATCGGGGGGGAAACCCTTGCGAGCACGGGGAGAACATGCAAACTCCACACAGAAAGGCCTGGGAGATCCCCCACCTGGGTAACTGGCACCATGGAAACCTGGTCCCCAAGCGGGATTCGAACCCTGGACCTTCTTTCTGTGAGGCGACAGTGTTAACCACTACACCACCGTGCCACATAGCATGTAGCTACCACGACCACAACACAGAGCGAGTTAGCCGAACGTTAGCCACCAGCCACTTTTTCCTCCGTGATGCATCAGCTGGTATTATATAAAACTTGCGATTTGGATTTCTGTGTTCGTTATTAGTACAAAACGTAACACAGCAGCTTCAATTTGGGTATTCGAGAGATGGCCATGTCTGCAGGTGTTTTGTATGGACATTATGTCAAGTCAATCAGGGGGAGATCTTTGACTCATATCTCGCCTTAGAATCACCAGAAAGGCTTTCGAAATAGTGAAATGCCATGTTGGCCTCAATATTTTCAAAACAAATCGTATGAAAATGTTATGAAATGAACAAGAATGTGATAAAACATGTAATAAAAACGGACCTCAACGCATGCATTTGATGGTAGAAATCCGTATGGTCCCCCTATACCAAGATGGCGGCGGTCTCGTGACATCAGAGTGTCTTCGAGAATAGGCATAAAATGAGCATAAAGTTGGCTCAACTATAGAGAAAATTAGCAGATAATTTACATTAAAACCTCCCTGATTTGTCAAGGTTTCTGTCACTAGAACCTATGGAGAAATAACAAAAAAATGTATTAAGAAAATATTGTAATAATTCTGGGCGCGCGAAAGAGAGCAATGGCTCTTAGGGAGGTAGCAGAGGCACAAGTAGAAGGAAGGATAGGACACATTACCAGAGGATGGGAAGATGTGAAGGGAGGAAGAGAGAAGAGGAAGTGAAGTAATTAGAGCTAATGGCAGAACTGCGGAGAAAGAGATGGAAAGCCGAGTGGAGTAGAGGCATAGAGGAGGCGGTGTGTGATCCTGTTATGTCTACGGTCCCTCAGGGCTTTCTCCCAGTAACTCTCCCTCCAGTAACTCTTCCCCCAGTAACTCTTCTCCCAGTAACTCTTCTCCCAGTAGCTCTTCCCCAGTAACTCTCCCCCCAAGTAACTCTTCTCCCAGTAACTCTTCCCCCAGTAACTCTTCTCCAGTAACTCTTCCCCCAGTAGCTCTTCCTCCAGTAACTCTTCTCCCAGTAACTCTTCCCCAGTAACTCTTCCCCCAGTAACTCTTCTCCCAGTAACTTTTCCCCCAGTAGCTCTTCCCCAGTAGCCCTTCTCCCAGTAACTCTTCTCCCAGTAGCTCTTCCCCAGTAACTCTTCCCCAGTAGCTCTTCCCCAGTAGCTCTTCCCCAGTAACTCTTCCCCCAGTAACTCTTCCCCAGTAACTCTTCTCCAGTAACTCTTCCCCCAGTAACTCTTCCCCAGTAACTCTTCTCCCAGTAACTCTTCTCCCAGTAACTCTTCCCCAGTAACTCTTCTCCCAGTAACTCTTCTCCCAGTAACTCTTCTCCAGTAACTCTTCTCCCATTAACTCTTCTCCCAGTAACTCTTCTCCCAGTAACTCTTCTCCCAGTAACTCTTCTCCCAGTAACTCTTCCCCCAGTAACTCTTCCCCAGTAACTCTTCTCCCAGTAACTCTTCCCCAGTAACTCTTCTCCCAGTAACTCTCCCCCAGTAACTCTTCTCCCAGTAACTCTTCCCCCAGTAACACTTCCCCCAGTAACTCTTCTCCCAGTAACTCTTCTCCCAGTAACTCTTCCCCAGTAACTCTTCCTCCAGTAACCCTTCCCCAGTAACTCTTCTCCCAGTAACTCTTCTCCCAGTAACTCTTCCCCAGTAACTCTTCTCCCAGTAACTCTTCTCCCAGTAACTCTTCCCCAGTAACTCTTCCCCCAGTAACTCTTCTCCCAGTAACTCTTCTCCAGTAACTCTTCCCCCAGTAACTCTTCTCCCAGTAACTCTTCTCCAGTAACTCTTCTCCCAGTAACTCTTCCCCAGTAACTCTTCCCCCAGTAACTCTTCTCCCAGTAACTCTTCTCCAGTAACTCTTCCCCAGTAATTGGAGCCCAGGATTGGAACAAGCTGCCTCTCCCCATCAAGCAGAGCTTGAGCCTCCACAGCTTCAAGAGAAGCGTCAGGAAGTGGCTCATGGACAGAATAGAAGAATAGCCCCCTATAGTTTGAATGGGTTTCCAATCAGTTTTTAGTTATTGTGGGGTATACAATTTTAGCGATAGGTTAGTCTTATAATGTTTTAAATGTATGAGTGTTGTGTTATTGTCGTGTATTTTGTTGTGGCCTAACAGCCCTGGGACCATGACGGAAATAAGGGTTTTACTCTTTCTCATGTTATCCTTTGGATCCTTGTTGTGTGTTTTTAATCCATCAATAAAATAAAATAAAATCAAACTCTTCCCCAGTAACCCTTCTCCCAGTAACTCTTCCCCAGTAACTCTTCCCCAGTAACTCTTCCCCAGTAACTCTTCTCCAGTAACTCTCCCCCAGTAACTCTTCCCCCAGTAACTCTTCCTCCAGTAACTCTTCTCCCAGTAACACTTCTCCCAGTAACTCTTCCCCAGTAACTCTTCCCCAGTAACTCTTCTCCCAGTAACTCTTCCCCAGTAACTCTTCCTCCAGTAACTCTTCTCCCAGTAACTCTTCTCCCAGTAACTCTTCCCCAGTAACTCTTCCCCAGTAACTCTTCTCCCAGTAACCCTTCCCCAGTAACTCTTCCCCAGTAACCCTTCTCCCAGTAACTCTTCTCCCAGTAACTCTTCCCCAGTAACTCCTCTCCCAGTAGCTCTTCTCCCAGTAACTCTTCTCCCAGTAGCTCTTCTCCCAGTAACTCTTCTCCCAGTAACTCTTCTCCCAGTAACTCTTCTCCCAGTAACTCTTCCCCAGTAACTCTTCCCCAGTAACTCTTCCTCCAGTAACCCTTCTCCCAGTAACTCTTCCCCCAGTAACCCTTCTCCCAGTAACTCTTCCCCCAGTAACTCTTCCCCCAGTAACCCTTCCCCCAGTAACCCTTCCCCCAGTAACACTTCCTCCAGTAACTCTTCTCCAGTAACTCTTCCTCCAGTAACTCTTCCTCCAGTAACTCTTCTCCCAGTAACTCTTCTCCCAGTAACTCCTCCCCCAGTAACTCTTCCCCAGTAACTCTTCCCCCAGTAACTCTTCCCCCAGTAACTCTTCCCCCAGTAACTCTTCCCCCAGTAACTCTTCCCCCAGTAACTCTTCCCCCAGTAACACTTCCTCCAGTAACTCTTCTCCCAGTAACTCTTCTCCCAGTAACTCTTCTCCCAGTAACTCCTCCCCCAGTAACTCTTCCCCAGTAACTCTTCCCCCAGTAACTCTTCCCCAGTAACTCTTCCCCCAGTAACTCTTCCCCCAGTAACACTTCCTCCAGTAACTCTTCCCCCAGTAACACTTCCTCCAGTAACTCTTCTCCAGTAACTCTTCCCCCAGTAACTCTTCCCCAGTAACTCTTCCTCCAGTAACTCTTCCTCCAGTAACTCTTCCTCCAGTAACTCTTCCCCCAGTAACTCTTCCTCCAGTAACTCTTCCCCAGTAACTCTTCCCCAGTAACTCTTCCCCCAGTAACTCTTCCTCCAGTAACGCTTCTCCCAGTAACTCTTCTCCCAGTAACTCTTCCTCCAGTAACTCTTCTCCAGTAACTCTTCCCCCAGTAACTCTTCCTCCAGTAACTCTTCTCCCAGTAACTCTTCTCCCAGTAACTCTTCCTCCAGTAACACTTCTCCCAGTAACTCTTCCCCAGTAACTCTTCCCCCAGTAACTCTTCTCCCAGTAACTCTTCCCCCAGTAACTCTTCCTCCAGTAACTCTTCCCCCAGTAACTCTTCCTCCAGTAACCCTTCTCCCAGTAACTCTTCCCCAGTAACTCTTCCCCAGTAACACTTCTCCAGTAACTCTTCCCCCAGTAACACTTCTCCAGTAACTCTTCCTCCAGTAACTCTTCCTCCAGTAACTCTTCCTCCAGTAACTCTTCCTCCAGTAACTCTTCCCCCAGTAACTCTTCCTCCAGTAACTCTTCCCCCAGTAACTCTTCCTCCAGTAACTCTTCTCCCAGTAACTCTTCTCCCAGTAACTCTTCCTCCAGTAACCCTTCTCCAGTAACTCTTCCCCCAGTAACTCTTCCTCCAGTAACTCTTCTCCCAGTAACTCTTCTCCCAGTAACTCTTCCTCCAGTAACTCTTCTCCCAGTAACTCTTCCCCAGTAACTCTTCCCCCAGTAACTCTTCTCCCAGTAACTCTTCCCCCAGTAACTCTTCCCCCAGTAACCCTTCCCCCAGTAACCCTTCCCCCAGTAACACTTCCTCCAGTAACTCTTCTCCAGTAACTCTTCCTCCAGTAACTCTTCCTCCAGTAACTCTTCTCCCAGTAACTCTTCTCCCAGTAACTCCTCCCCCAGTAACTCTTCCCCAGTAACTCTTCCCCCAGTAACTCTTCCCCCAGTAACTCTTCCCCCAGTAACCCTTCCCCAGTAACTCTTCCCCCAGTAACTCTTCCCCCAGTAACACTTCCTCCAGTAACTCTTCTCCCAGTAACTCTTCTCCCAGTAACTCTTCTCCCAGTAACTCCTCCCCCAGTAACTCTTCCCCAGTAACTCTTCCCCCAGTAACTCTTCCCCAGTAACTCTTCCCCCAGTAACTCTTCCCCCAGTAACACTTCCTCCAGTAACTCTTCCCCCAGTAACACTTCCTCCAGTAACTCTTCTCCAGTAACTCTTCCCCCAGTAACTCTTCCCCAGTAACTCTTCCTCCAGTAACTCTTCCTCCAGTAACTCTTCCCCCAGTAACTCTTCCTCCAGTAACCCTTCCCCAGTAACTCTTCCCCAGTAACTCTTCCTCCAGTAACTCTTCCCCCAGTAACTCTTCCTCCAGTAACTCTTCTCCCAGTAACTCTTCTCCCAGTAACTCTTCCTCCAGTAA
The DNA here is from genome assembly GCF_963971535.1 of Notolepis coatsorum. NCBI lineage: Eukaryota > Metazoa > Chordata > Actinopteri > Aulopiformes > Paralepididae > Notolepis > Notolepis coatsorum. The sequence goes on from NC_140175.1 coordinate 129,473,526, forward strand.
CTCTTCTCCAGTAACCCTTCCCCCAGTAACTCTTCCTCCAGTAACTCTTCTCCCAGTAACTCTTCCTCCAGTAACTCTTCTCCCAGTAACTCTTCCCCAGTAACTCTTCCCCCAGTAACTCTTCTCCCAGTAACTCTTCCCCCAGTAACTCTTCCTCCAGTAACTCTTCCCCCAGTAACTCTTCCTCCAGTAACTCTTCTCCCAGTAACTCTTCCCCAGTAACTCTTCCCCAGTAACACTTCTCCAGTAACTCTTCCCCCAGTAACACTTCTCCAGTAACTCTTCCTCCAGTAACTCTTCCTCCAGTAACTCTTCCTCCAGTAACTCTTCCTCCAGTAACTCTTCCCCCAGTAACTCTTCCTCCAGTAACTCTTCCCCCAGTAACTCTTCCTCCAGTAACTCTTCTCCCAGTAACTCTTCTCCCAGTAACTCTTCCTCCAGTAACTCTTCTCCAGTAACTCTTCCCCCAGTAACTCTTCCTCCAGTAACTCTTCTCCCAGTAACTCTTCTCCCAGTAACCCTTCCTCCAGTAACCCTTCTCCCAGTAACTCTTCCCCAGTAACTCTTCCCCCAGTAACTCTTCTCCCAGTAACTCTTCCCCCAGTAACTCTTCCTCCAGTAACTCTTCCCCCAGTAACACTTCTCCAGTAACTCTTCCTCCAGTAACTCTTCCTCCAGTAACCCTTCCTCCAGTAACTCTTCCTCCAGTAACTCTTCCCCCAGTAACTCTTCCTCCAGTAACTCTTCCCCCAGTAACTCTTCCTCCAGTAACTCTTCTCCCAGTAACTCTTCTCCCAGTAACTCTTCCTCCAGTAACTCTTCTCCAGTAACTCTTCCCCCAGTAACTCTTCCCCCAGTAACTCTTCCTCCAGTAACTCTTCTCCAGTAACTCTTCCCCAGTAACTCTTCTCCAGTAACTCTTCCCCCAGTAACTCTTCCCCCAGTAACTCTTCCTCCAGTAACTCTTCTCCAGTAACTCTTCCCCAGTAACTCTTCCCCAGTAACTCTTCTCCCAGTAACTCTTCTCCCAGTAACTCTTCTCCCAGTAACTCTTCTCCCAGTAACTCCTCCCCCAGTAACTCTTCTCCAGTAACCCTTCCCCCAGTAACTCTTCTCCCAGTAACTCTTCTCCAGTAACCCTTCTCCAGTAACTCTTCTCCCAGTAACTCTTCTCCAGTAACACTTCTCCCAGTAACTCTTCTCCCAGTAACTCTTCTCCCAGTAACTCTTCTCCAGTAACACTTCTCCCAGTAACTCTTCTCCCAGTAACTCTTCCCCCAGTAACTCTTCCCCAGTAACTCTTCCACAGATGGCTCTGCTTTTTTTTTTTTTTTTTTTAACCTTTATTTAACCAGGAAGTCCTATTGAGATACAAGATCTCTTTTGCAAGGGAGACCTGGCCAAGATGACAGCAATAACACCTGTGCTTATTCATCCACAAGCTATAGCTCAACATGAAAATATTCGCAATTAATCATAAAATAAAATCGACACATTTTATTTCAACCAAGAAATGCTTAAAAAATTATGTTTGTGATAGAAGGGAACTCATTTTATGCAAAACTGGAAAGCTTTTCAATTTCCATGAGGCAGAATTGTTACAATAGCCGATAATCCATTTTCCCAATGATAAATCCAGTGACGTCAGACTCCACCTCCCTATTAAGAGGCTTTCCATGGCAGCTGTCCGTTACTCCGCTCTGGTCTGCCGTCCCACCAGCCGTCACATGTCGCTCTCAGGCTGGTCTGACTGAAGAGGGGGAAGAGACCTCTTCCAAAATAATATATCGTTATATACTGTAACCGTATTTTTTTTTTTTTTTATCCACTTTTTCTCCCATTTTCTATATTTTTCTCCCATCCCAATTTCGTATCATCCAATTCAACCCTCCCCTGTCACGAACGCTGTTTCTTGCCTCCCACAAGCCGGCTGCAATGTGGACTAAGTCATACATAGCACAAGTCCCCTCCGGTACTTGAGGTAACAGCAGTCGCATCTTTTCACCTGCGCAGCTCGATCTCTCAGTGGCGAGGAATAACGCGTGGGAGGCTCACGCTGCCCCCGACACTTACTGATTCTACTGCGCAGGCGCACCAACCGACCTGTAGGAGTTGCTGTCCACAACGCCCGATCCCCACCCATCAGTTTCCCACCCCCTAATACGGCCAATGTGTATTAGTATGAATGATGTTATGGTTTGTAACCGACCCCAATCGCACAACACAAGACAGGTATGATGGTTTGCCAAGAAACAGATATTTATTGAGAACAGGGAAAAAGGGCACTGTCCCTTTAAGGGAGAAAACACAAAACACTGGAATAACACAAGAGGGGAAGGTAAAGTGCCTTTAAGAGGCGGGCAGGTAAAGGGAACACTATGGGAAGGTAAAGGGAACGCCTAAGGGAAGGTTAAGGGAACGCCTAGGGACAGAGGAACTAGAGACTAGGAGAGCAAGGGATAGAGGACTAGGGACTAGGAGAACTAGGGATAGAGGACTAGGGACTAGGAGACATAGGGAACAGGTTCTGGGGAACAGAGGCCCGCGGAGGCGGGCTGGGGACAGGGAGGAAACTGGGGACAGAGGACCGCGGAGGCGGGCTGGGGACAGGGAGGAACTGGGGACTGGTGGGAAAACATCTGGGCCGCTCTGCAGAACAGAGGAGAGGGTTAATATTCAAAGGGAACAAACAGAGCAGATGCAGAACAGTCCAAATAACAAAGTAACAAAGTAAATACTATCTTCGTGTGAACAAACACACAGTGGGAGATGGAATGTCCAAAATAATATCCACGAGAGAACAAAACAGAGTGGGAGATGAAATGTCCAAACTACAAACTAAGTGAGAACTAAAGGAGGCACTACGCTGGGTGAGTGACATCACAATCAAAACTCACCCAGGCGTATGCGTAATGGTACAGGAACAGCAGCGAGACGGGGGCAAGAGGCATTACGCTGAGTGAGTGACATCACAATCAAAACTCACCCAGGCGTATGCGTAAAGGTACAGGGACAGCAGCGGGAACGGGGGCAAGAGGCATTACGCTGAGTGAGTGACATCACAATCAAAACTCACCCAGGCGTATGCGTAAAGGTACAGGGACAGCAGCGGGAACGGGGGCAAAAAGCATTACGCTGAGTGAGTGACATCACAATCAAAACTCACCCAGGCGTATGCGTAAAGGTACAGGGACAGCAGCGGGAACGGGGGCAAGGGCACTACGCTGGGTGAGTGACATCACAATCAAAACTCACCCAGGCGTATGCGTAAAGGTACAGGGACAGCAGCGGGGCGAGGGCATCGCCACCGGGTGGCTGGCTGTCCGAGCCGAGGAACAGAGTGCTGGAACAGTGGCGGTGGCGAGGGTGTCGTCCACCGGGTAGCCGACTGTCGGAGCCGAGGAACAGAGTGCTGGAACAGTGGCGGTGGCGAGGGTGTCGTCCACCGGGTAGCCGCTGTCGGAGCCGAGGAACAGAGTGCTGGAACAGTGGCGGTGGCGAGGGTGTCGTCCACCGGGTAGCCGCTGTCGGAGCCGAGGAACAGAGTGCGCGCCACACCTTGGTGTGCGCGTCGGAACAGTGGCGGTGGCGAGGGTGTCGTCCACCGGGTAGCCGCTGTCGGAGCCGAGGAACAGAGTGCGCGCCACACCTTGGTGTGCGCGTCGGAACAGTGGCGGTGGCGAGGGTGTCGTCCACCGGGTAGCCGCTGTCGGAGCCGAGGAACAGAGTGCGCGCCACACCTTGGTGTGCGCGTCGGGACAGTGGCGGTGGCGAGGGTGTCGTCCACCGGGTAGCCGCTGTCGGAGCCGAGGAACAGAGTGCGCGCCACACCTTGGTGTGCGCGTCGGAACCGAGAGACGCCTCGGGGTGCGTCTGCGAGGAGGAGTGTGCCAAGCACGAGGATCCTTAGAAGATGCGCGTTGCGCGCTGGAGACTGGAGAGCGTGCCAAGCCCTTGAAGATGCGCGTTGCGCGCTGGAGACTGGAGAGCGTGCCAAGCCCTTGAAGATGCGCGTTGCGCGCTGGAGACTGGAGAGCGTGCCAAGCCCTTGAAGATGCGCGTTGCGCGCTGGTGACTGGAGAGCGTGCCAAGCCCTTGCAGATGCGCGTTGCGCGCTGGTGACTGGAGAGCGTGCCAAGCCCGAGGGTCCGGAAGATGCGCGTTGGTCTAGATGTGCGTCAGGACGAACAGCTGCGCTGGGGTCTGCAGTGGAACGCTGGGGTGCCTCCCGTGGAAGTTACAGGGAGCGCAGAACAGTCTCCTCCACAGGCTACGGCGACAGCAGACGAAGGCTGGAGCAAAACATCTCAAGGCTGGAGAAATCCATATACAGCATTGGTAGACCAGAGGATCTCCCGAAAGAGTCTAGATGTTAGAGAATATGACTCAGCATGAATACAACACGACCCCACGCCAAAACGAGGGGAAGCGCCCTGGTATTTAAAGCCCACTGGGGAACTAATTAGCCTGCCACCACAGGTGCGAGAGGTAATTGATAATAGTCCAGGTGTGGCCACTGAGAGTAAACGAGAGTAAAGAACGAGAGGGTGGGGGCTAGAGAGAGTGAGTGAGAAGGGAATTTCTAACAGTAGGCTTAAAGAAAACAGAGAAAGTTGGTGAGCAGCGGACAAAACCTCACAGTACCCCCCCCTCAACGGGAGCCACCTGGCGACCCAAAACAAATACAGACAGAGTGGCAGGGGGCAAAACAAGACAAAAACAAAAGGTACTGGCCAAGCCAGCAGGGGAAGCCACCACAAGAGTGGGGCTAGCAAAAGAAACAGGGTCGCCGAGGGGTAACTGGAGGAACTGGCCTAGAGGAAACCGGGCCTAGAGGAACCGGGTCAGGAGGAACTGGGTCCAGAGAACTAGTCTAGAGGAACTGGTCTAGAGAACTGGCCTAGAGAACTGGCCAAGAGAACTGGCCTAGAGAACCGGTCTAGAGAACTGGTTTAGAAAACTGGCCTAGAGAACTGGTCTAGAGAACTGGTCTAGAGAACTGGTCTAGAGGAACTGAGGGGCAAGCAGGGTAGCTAAGGGGTAACCATGGTAGCACCGGGAAAGGGCTAGCAGAGGGAAAGTTAGCTGCCAGGGCACTGATAGCTACAGGGCCTATGCTAGCTGTACTGCTACATCAACATAGAGGCTGTGCAAGCTGCCGAGCTAGGCTAGCAGAGGGAAAGGGTAGCTGCCAGGGCACTGATAGCTACAGGGCCTATGCTAGCTGTACTGCTACATCAACATAGAGGCTGCGCTAGCTGCCGAGCTAGGCTAGCAGGGGGAAAGGGTAGCTGCCAAGGCACTGATAGCTACAGGGCCTATGCCAGCTGTACTGCTACATTAACATAGAGGCTGCGCTAGCTGCCGGAGCTAGGCTGGCAGACAGGGCTGGACCAGCATGAGAGAACAAGCTAGCTGGAAGGACAGTCCTAGCTGTGTGAGATAAACTGACCTTGCTAGCTGAAAGGGCAGTCCTAGCAGTGGGAATACTGACCTTGCCAGCTGAAAGGGCAGTCCTAGCAGTGGGATAAACTACACAAAAAAGTGGAGGCCATGCAGAGGGACTGGGTTAGCTGCCTGGCATGGCTAGCTACAGGGCCCATGCCAGCAGCAAGGGCTGCATAAAACATAGAGGCTGTGCTAGCAGCCGGGGCTAAGCTAGCAGACTGGGGCTCTGCTGAGGGACTGGGTTAGCTGCCAGGGCAAGGCTAGCTACAGGGGGGTCAAACAGGGCAAAACGGGAAGCAAACAGGGGAGCTAACCGGGGAGACTAACAAGCTAAACAGGGGAGTAACAGGCTAACAAGGGAGCTAAACAGGACTAACAAGGAAGCTAAACTGGGCTAACAGGGAAGCTAACAGGGCTAACAGGGGAGCTAGAGGGAACAAGAAAAAAAAAGGGCAAACTCAACATACACCGTCTGTGCTGGCTGGGGTCGTCGATTTGGTGGGGTCGTACTGTTATGGTTTGTAACCGACCCCAATCGCACAACACAAGACAGGTATGATGGTTTGCCAAGAAACAGATATTTATTGAGAACAGGGAAAAAGGGCACTGTCCCTTTAAGGGAGAAAACACAAAACACTGGAATAACACAAGAGGGGAAGGTAAAGTGCCTTTAAGAGGCGGGCAGGTAAAGGGAACACTATGGGAAGGTAAAGGGAACGCCTAAGGGAAGGTTAAGGGAACGCCTAGGGACAGAGGAACTAGAGACTAGGAGAGCAAGGGATAGAGGACTAGGGACTAGGAGAACTAGGGATAGAGGACTAGGGACTAGGAGACATAGGGAACAGGTTCTGGGGAACAGAGGCCCGCGGAGGCGGGCTGGGGACAGGGAGGAAACTGGGGACAGAGGACCGCGGAGGCGGGCTGGGGACAGGGAGGAACTGGGGACTGGTGGGAAAACATCTGGGCCGCTCTGCAGAACAGAGGAGAGGGTTAATATTCAAAGG
>NC_140175.1:130080177-130357677 GCF_963971535.1 Notolepis coatsorum
CCACCTCCTCTGGACTTGCTTCCCTCGGGATAGGCATGGGCCACGGTCCTTCCGGGAGTCTTAGGAATGCGGGGCCGTCACTGTAGACATTGCGATGGGTGAGGTCATCCAGGGGCATCCCCCGGGTGATGACGTCAGCTGGGTTCTGTTTTGTATCAACGTAGCGCCACTCTGTTTCTCCGGTTAACTCTTCGGTTAAGTCTTGAATCTCGGTGACTCTGACTCCCACGAAGACTTTGTACTTGCATGAGTCCGATTTGATCCAGGCGAGTACCGTCGTGGAATCTGACCACAGGATTGTTCTAGACACCGGTATGGTGAGCTCACGTTGGATGAGCGTGGCTAGGTGCGCTCCGGCTAGGGCTGCGCAGAGCTCTAGACGTGGGATAGATTGTTGCTTGCGTGGGGCTATTCTCGAGCGGGCGAGGACAAATGCTGTGTAGATCTCTCCCCCCTGGTCTTGGGCCCGCAAGTAGGCTACTGATCCGTATGCGACCTCTGAGGCGTCACTGAAGACGTGTAAGTCCATTTTACATGTCTCTGGCCTCACCGTGGGTGGGAAGTAGCTTCGGCACATATTAACGCCTGGGAGTGAGTGGAGCTCCATCTCCCACTCTCTCCAGGTGGATGCAAGGTGTGCGGGAATGGGGTCGTCCCAGCCCTGGTCCTTGTCCCACAATGCTCGTACAATCATTTTTGCCCTGGTGGTGTACGGTAGAATACATCCTAGCGGGTCATATTGTCGGGCGAGTGTTGTGTACACACTCCGTCTGGTGGTCGGCGCCGCCGCCGGCCTTCCCTGCTCCGTAGTCAGGGGCTTGTGTCTGTAGTGAAGCGAATCTGTTTTGAATCGCCACACCAATCCCAGGGTCATCTCCTGGGCTTCTCCCGGGATTGTAGCCATCCAGGTCTCGCTGCTGGCTGCCTTGTCCTCGGAGGAGAGGCTGCGCAGTACTTGCGGATCGCTGCTGGCCCACTGCCTGAGATCAAAGCCGCCTTTGATCAATGAGGCGCGGAGTTTAATCAGGAGAGCCTCGGCTTCTTCTTGGGTTGAAAGGCTTTGTAGACAGTTGTCTACGTAGAAGCTGTTCTTTACGCTGTGTCGGACCTCTTCGTCCGCTGCTGGGTCCTCTGCTGCATGTTTCTGTAGTGCAAATGTAGCACAGCAGGGGCTGCACGTCGTTCCGAAGGGGAGGACTTCCCATTGGTAGATGGCTGGGTGCTCATCTCCTGGCTTCTCTCTCCATAGGAACCGTAACAGGGGCTTGTCCGCCTCTACTAATCTCACCTGCAGGAACATTCCTTTAATGTCCCCGCTGATGGCCACCTTTTCCTGGCGGAAGCGGAGTAGAACGCCGAGTAGGGAGGGGCCGAGTGTGGGACCGGGCAGTAACTCTTTATTTAGATTTTGGGATCCGATCTGGTAGCTGCAGTTAAATACTATGCGGTCTTTACCGTTGTGATGGACCTTGTGGTGGGGCACGTACCACGATTCAGTGGTCTGGTCAGCCTCTTTAATGTCCATCTTTGTGACGTGTCCCGCTGTGATGAACTTCTCAATCTCAGCGCGGTATACACTCTCTTGGGCGGGGTTCTTGGCTAAGCGCCGCTCCGTGTTCAGCAGGTACCGTTCTGTGGCGTCTGTCTTGGCGTGGAAAGTAGGCATTCCTTCTCGCCGCAGGAGTGGCGTGGCGTATCTCAACACGCCGTTGACCGGGACTCTCTTGGTCCCTGTCTCGAGGAGGTGAATGGCGTAAATGTCATCTTTAGAGCGAATGTCTTTCTTTCCGTTCTTAAAGGGCATTTGTTCCAAGGTCCATAGCCGCTCTACGTGTTGCAGGAGTGCGGTTTCTCCCTCTGTGACTCGGGAGTGGAGACATCTAGTGGCTGTACTTCGGTTGAGAGATTTGGCGAGCGGGCCTTGGAGAGTCCATCCCAAACGGGTCTCGACTGCTGCAGGACAGCCTCGGGGTCCGGTATGAACCCGGTCTATCGGGACAATGAGGTCTGCATGGTCGGAGCCTATCAACAGGGTCGGCATAGCATTGTCTATGAGCGGGATCGGTAACTTGCGCAGATGTGCATATTTCTCCATCAGCTTGGCGACGGGGTATGTGTACCGCGACAGTCCTATTTCTTGGCTGGTGAAAGCGTCTGCAATCTGGTACCGTCGCTCAGGCTGGCCGCTTGCTGCGATAGAGAATGAGACATTCTCGCCCTTTATCGTCTTCAAATCTCGTCTTATTGTCCGAATTGTCATTTGGGTTTCGCTTCCCCGCAGCCCTAGCTGGGCCGCAGCGGAGGCGAGCAGCAGGGTCTTCTCTGACCCGTCATCGAGGACGGCGTAAGTGTCCAGGACTTTATTCTGGTAGCTTAGTGTCACACGCACTACTTTTAGGAGTACTCGGGCTCCACTGCTGCTGGCGGGATCGATGTACATGACGCTCGCTTTGCGGCTGGATGGTGCAGGTGAAGGGCGCATCTGTTACTGTCGTGAAGTATGTCCAGATGGGCTCCATCGCACTTGGTGCACCTTTTCTTTAAGCGGCATTCGGCTGCCATGTGTGAGCGCGCACAGCGAAAACAGCGCTTGTTGGACTTTATCCATTGACCTGCTTCCTCCGCGTTCAGCTTGGGGAAGGAGTCACATTGCGCTAGCCAGTGTTCTTTCTCACAGTAGGGGCACACTATCTTCCACTTCTCCGTTCTGGAGGGGGTACTGTGGCTCCTGCTGCTCGGTACTGACTCCGATTGGTGCATCACAGTCACCGATCTTCTTCCATCATTTAGTCGTCTGGTTCCTTCTCTGGAGCCAGGGGTGCTCCGTCCGAATGTATCTAGCCGTAGGCTGCTGACTTCTCTCGCCAGGAAGTCTGCTAGATCGAGGAGGTTCGGTTCGGGGCCATTCGGGTCTCTGTGGTCCCTCTGCCGCCTAAAGCGCTCCTGACGAGCGGGCGGCAGCTTCTCCAGAATCCTTTCCACATTTGAGTTGGCGTAAAGTTCATGCCTCCCCTTCTCTCTTTGCGCTCCCAACATCCCTACCAGGGACTGCACTCTGATGGACAGGTCGTCCAGTGCTCGATTGTCTATTGCTGGGGGTAAGCGGTCGATGTGTCGGATCTCCTGGATCACGTAATCCCATATGCGCCCATACCTCTGGTCCAATGCTACCAGCGCTGCTGTGTATGGGGTGGTGGAAGTCGCGTAGGCGAGCGCTATATTATGTGCGCGGGGTACCTTTAAGTGCTTCAGTAGGATGGCATATTTGTGGCGTTCATCCAATACATCCACCAACATGGTCTCCAGACACATGCGGAGTTCTGTATACTGGGCCCGGTTCTCTTGGGTGAAGTCGGGTACCATAGGCGTGCCAATGTATGACGCTGACTGTGGATACATCGGCGAGCATTGGGGGAGAGGCCTCCTAGGCGAGTCTCCTCCCGCTCCTTGGTATGGGCTGGTACCGGCAGTGTACCATGGCCCGCTTGTCCAGGTGCTGTTCCTCGGTGCGGGTCGTGCGTCGTGCTCACCCGTGTATAGAGTCGGGGGTCTGTAGCGCAGCTCCGCGGGAGTATAGCCTGGGCTGTACCGGACCTCCTGGTCCGGTAGAGTACTGTGCTGTCTTCGGGCGTGGTTCTCCTCCTCTTCCTCTTCGTCTTCAGTTAGGTCATCCAGTGCTTGTAGTCTCTGGTTTAGCCTCTCCACAGGATATGCTGCTCCTTCCCGGTTGCTAGGTCTCGCTTGGACCGGTGGGGGGAGGTGGTCTGTGGGGGGTATAGACCTCGTCTGTTGGTCAAGTTCAGGGTTGTTTACTCGGCTAGGGGATGCCGCCCTGGAGGTGTGTCTAGACGAGTTCCTGGAGCCTCTGGCGGAGGGAGAGGGTGTTGTCCGTCTGATCAGCTGTTCTATTAGTTGCGACTGCTGTCTGTCGCGCGCTGCGTCCCGTTGAGCACCGGCTCGTTCTCGGGCCACATTCTCTTCCATCTGAATGCGTCTTATTTCTAGACGTATCTGCTCGTGTTCGCTTCGCTGCTGGATCTGCAGTCGGTCGCGTTCAGCAGCGGCGTTCAGGCTGATGAGGAAGGCCTGCTGTAGGGTCCTCTCTGCCTCGCTGGGAGAAGGCGGTTGTATAGGGGAGCCTTCCCTCGGGGTACTCTTTGCGGAGCCTTGGAGCTCTATCTCCACGGTGCTCTCCCCGTCTTCTTCCGTGCCGAGTTCTCTCTCGGTAGCGTTGTATTCCTCCCGGGACTCATCGGGGACTACTTCTTCAGTACTGGCGGGGTGTGAAGTCATGTCTGGTTCCCACTGGTCCCCACCGTGAACTTGGTCAGTTACATTAGAGCCCGTAGGGGCCTCTATGGTCGGGGTAGTCTGGGCGTTGGGGTTAGACATACTTTTACTTTCTAGTTTTACCGCGTTTACTGTTAGTAGAAGACTAGGTTGTTGACTGACAGCGTAAGCCTCTAAGTACTGAGGGAGCCGTCGTTCGCGCTGCGGGCGTTGGTTAGGAGGATCGTTTCGTGGAGTGTTCATCATAGGCCATTTCAATATTAATAACACTATATTAATATTACACTAATTACCATCCGGCTCGAAGGACCAATTGTAACTGAGGGGTACAATTCCCTGACTGTATTACTAGATATGATACTTACTACCACTACCTTTGTACTTAATATTCGGCCACCCAGTACACGGCATAAATATATTATCATAAACACTCTCACGTAGATGAAACGGATCCAACACAAATGTACGAAGTCGAAGTATGCGTTTATTACTACACAGCAATGGTGTGTAGAGCAAGCACTTAATCACTTAATTACATTTATGAATTGAAATAGTATGCACTTTTATGGCAAAGAGTATTCGTCGGTATATCAATAGAGAATGTCCAATCTCTGATGGCGCAGGTGGTAAATATACGACCTGGAATAGTTAAGGAATAACAGCAATGATACTTTAATGATTATAAGACTGGATACACTAAGGGGGGGTTAATCCGGTCGCTTGTAAGCCGACAGGAGTAGGAGGGGGGGGGGGGTAGAATCCGGCTGCCTCGTCCGGCCAAGGGTATCCCAGGTGAACCCACTGTAGTGCCGTTCAATGCGCCGGCGATCCTTGGACCACAGACGAAAGCAGGTGGACTCTTTGTGGGCCGGCTCTCTCCGGTCCACGGGGGAGAGACGTGAAGCGACCTCGTCTTGCAGAGCGTCTCCTCACCTTGCGTCCTCTCCAGGGGGGGGGGTTCCAACACACGGCAGTGTCGGGGGTCTTTATCCATGGAATAATCAAAGTATACAAAGCATAATCCGTGCCTGGGAAGGCGGGCTGTCGTCGGTAGAATAATCCGGTATACAGGTCCACTCGCTCGTCGGCTCTGGGGCTCCTCGGGTGCAGCTTCACATGGGGTCAACCACCCTGGGTAAGCAGCCAGTTCTCTGCCCGAAACGATGGGGTACTGACTACGGTAGTATTCTCACCACACGAAGCACTATATATTAACAGACTATTATTAGCTTAATAGACTACGTCCAACTCGACGATATAGTGCCAAATATGACTATTCAAATATTAATATACACGATGTCTCAATACCGATGGTAGGCGAACTTGGCCTTACTCCCACACGTGGCGTCGCGGGGAGGCTTTACGTCTGTGACTCTATTGGAGGGTAAGAAACTGGACTGAAAAGAAAGTCCTACTTTAGTAGCGCAGTATATATAAGCACTATGAACAAATAGTCCCATTAGTGGTGCGGTAGCCAGATTCCTACGCGGAACTAGGACTTGTTCGTACATGTGGAGCGGTACGTTTGAACTGGGTCTGAGGGGTATGGCAGCCTGGCACCAAGGTCTCGACCAATAGTAGAATGGAGACTATTATGGGATGTTCAGTAGGCTAGAATGGATATTCAATGCATATTGTACAAGGAATATACAAGGGATATCAGGGAATATTAGAGAATATACAAATACAATTAAATATATATATATAAATAAATATATATATTCGGTTTAATCTGGCCCTTCACAACAGTAACTATTAATATATATGGTCCAAAAAACGAAACCACGCATTTGGGCATTAAACCAACTCTATAGAAGATGTTGAAACAACAAAATCACCCATTGTTAACGTCTATTTTCTTTTGACCGTTTTACTCGTTTATTACTGAGGCAGGTTCAAATGGAGATATTTGCCTAATCCTTTCAAGTCTTGAAAATAATGCGAGATCACAAGGGGACGTTGGAATCTCCCATTTATCTGTCCGCCTTTAATGTTTCCTCTCAGAGTTCCCGTCGCGTTTGTTCAACCAACGAACAACAACGTCGCCCCCTCACGCGTGCAAGCAAGCAGGCATGCGTTGTTCATGGGACGGGGTAGCACGGTGTGCCACCCCATGATAAGTACTCGCTATTTGCATATCAATAGCGCCGGTCGTCAGGTGTGTTAAATACGTTCTCAGACACATTCACACCTAACTTGTTGTGAAGACGTGTTACATTCCATTCGTAGAGGCAATTAGGCACTGTCTTTAGTCTGTGCCCTAGCGAGGGGACATTAAATGCGCATTCGCGGGAGCGCGCGCACGCGCCGGGAGCGCGCGTGCACGTGGTGCGTGTCACCCCAGATGATTTCAATAACGCACCACTGCAAGCAAGAGATGGCGACGGTGCTGTGCGCACGAAGACCAGGCATGCGTTGTTCATGGGACGGGGTAGCACGGTGTGCAAGCTCACTGAGTATTAAAGATTTGAGCAGAAGCGCGTGCACGCACATGCATGGTTGTGCGCGCATGCGCGTGCACTCAAGAACGCGCTGCGCTCGACTCGGCTCGTCTGTTTACCTGCCTCCCGGCGCTACCTCGCATTATCATAACAATAGCCGCTAGGCCGGTGTCTTCAACCACGTCTGGACTCTTTGTGATGTAAATATGGAATGTCCCAAGTTGCTGCTGTTTACAGAGTGTATTGTTGTCCAAAGGTGAATGATGTATGAGGACACATTTTCCTACGTGTCTCACCGTTTGGAATTGACAACTGTTTTGATTTAACCCTTCATTCACCATCATTCACCTTTGGACAACAATACACTCTGTAAACAGCAGCAACTTGGGACATTCCATATTTACATCACAAACTTTGGGACTGAGTAGATAATTAATTAATCTTCTCTTTATTTTTATTATTTATATTAAAACTGAATCAAACCATAAACAAGGTTGCCTGTTGGGATGTTAGATCCTAATGTGAAAAACTGATTTTATATGTCTGCACTTTATGTGCTCATTTTATGCCTGTCTTTCTTCTGTTGTGAAGCACTTTGAGCTGCAGTTTCAGTATGAAAGGCTATACAAACAAAGTGTATTATTCTACATGTGCGCGAGGGAACATATGCGCATGCGCGCGGCGGCATTATCCTGCGTGCCAGCTCAGTCCATATTAACAACGCACCACTGGTTAATATGGACTGAGCCGGCACGCAGGATAATGCCGCCGCGCGCATGCGCATATGTTCCCTTGCGCACATGTATAATAATACACTTTGTTTGTATAGCCTTTCATACTGAAACTGCAGCTCAAAGTGCTTCACAACAGAAGAAAGACAGGCATAAAATGAGCACATAAAGTGCAGACATATAAAATCAGTTTTTCACATTAGGATCTAACATCCCAACAGGCAACCTTGTTTATGGTTTGATTCAGTTTTAATATAAATAATAAAAATAAAGAGCAGATTAATTAATTATCTACTCAGTCCCAAAGTTTGTGATGTAAATATGGAATGTCCCAAGTTGCTGCTGTTTACAGAGTGTATTGTTGTCCAAAGGTGAATGATGGTGAATGAAGGGTTAAATCAAAACAGTTGTCAATTCCAAACGGTGAGACACGTAGGAAAATGTGTCCTCATACATCATTCACCTTTGGACAACAATACACTCTGTAAACAGCAGCAACTTGGGACATTCCATATTTACATCACAAAGAGTCCAGACGTGGTTGAAGACACCGGCCTAGCGGCTATTGTTATGATAATGCGAGGTAGCGCCGGGAGGCAGGTAAACAGACGAGCCGAGTCGAGCGCAGCGCGTTCTTGAGTGCACGCGCATGCGCGCACAACCATGCATGTGCGTGCACGCGCTTCTGCTCAAATCTTTAATACTCAGTGAGCTTGCACACCGTGCTACCCCGTCCCATGAACAACGCATGCCTGCATACATTACAGACAGCTGTTAATCCCACTCCTCCTCCACCTCCATACAGTGCCATACATTACACAGCTGTTAATCCCACTCCTCCTCCACCCCATACAGTGCCATACATTACACACAGCTGTTAATCCCACTCCTCCTCCACCCCATACAGTGCCATACATTACACACAGCTGTTAATCCCACTCCTCCTCCACCCCATACAGTGCCATACATTACACACAGCTGTTAATCCCACTCCTCCTCCACCCCATACAGTGCCATACATTACACACAGCTGTTAATCCCACTCCTCCTCCACCCCATACAGTGCCATACATTACACACAGCTGTTAATCCCACTCCTCCTCCACCCCATACAGTGCCATACATTACACACAGCTGTTAATCCCACTCCTCCTCCACCCCATACAGTGCCATACATTACACACAGCTGTTAATCCCACTCCTCCTCCACCTCCATACAGTGCCATACATTACACACAGCTGTTAATCCCACTCCTCCTCCACCCCATACAGTGCCATACATTACACACAGCTGTTAATCCCACCGTTCCCTGGCTCCTGCAGATAAACCCACCTCCCAGCACAGAGGAGAATCACTGAAGACAGGTCCAGCTCTCTGATGGCCTCCAGGCTTTCCTCTCCTGGCAGCGCTGCCTCTGATCTCACTGCTTAGAGATGAGCACGGTCACGCTGGGCAGAGGGGCGCAATTTTAGTCTTGGTTTATTATTATCTATCTATCTATCTATCTATCTATCTATCTATCTATCTATCTATCTATCTATCTATCTATCTATCTATCTATCTATCTATCTATCTATCTATCTATCTATCCATTGTGATGGCCCCCACTCTGCCTGCTTATTGGTTAGTCTGCTGTCTCTCTAGGGAGCATGGCAGAGTGGGTGGTTAGTCTGTCTCTCTAGGGAGCATGGCAGAGTGGGTGGTTAGTCTGCTGTCTCTCTAGGGAGCATGGCAGAGTGGGTGGTTAGTCTGCTGTCTCTCTAGGGAGCATGGCAGAGTGGGTGGTGAGTCTGCTGTCTCTCTAGGGAGCATGGCAGAGTGGGTGGTGAGTCTGCTGTCTCTCTAGGGAGCATGGCAGAGTGGGTGGTTAGTCTGCTGCCTCTCTAGGGAGCATGGCAGAGTGAGTGGTGAGTCTGCTGTCTCTCTAGGGAGCATGGCAGAGTGGGTGGTTAGTCTGTCTCTCTAGGGAGCATGGCAGAGTGGGTGGTTAGTCTGCTGTCTCTCTAGGGAGCATGGCAGAGTGGGTGGTTAGTCTGCTGTCTCTCTAGGGAGCATGGCAGAGTGGGTGGTTAGTCTGCTGTCTCTCTAGGGAGCATGGCAGAGTGGGTGGTTAGTCTGTCTCCCTAGGGAGCATGGCAGAGTGGGTGGCTAGTCTGCTGTCTCTCTAGGGAGCATGGCAGAGTGGGTGGTTAGTCTGCTGTCTCTCTAGGGAGCATGGCAGAGTGGGTGGTTAGTCTGCTGTCTCTCTAGGGAGCATGGCAGAGTGGGTGGTTAGTCTGCTGTCTCTCTAGGGAGCATGGCAGAGTGGGTGGTTAGTCTGCTGTCTCTCTAGGGAGCATGGCAGAGTGGGTGGTTAGTCTGCTGTCTCTCTAGGGAGCATGGCAGAGTGGGTGGTTAGTCTGCTGTCTCTCTAGGGAGCATGGCAGAGTGGGTGGTTAGTCTGCTGTCTCTCTAGGGAGCATGGCAGAGTGGGTGGTGAGTCTGCTGTCTCTCTAGGGAGCATGGCAGAGTGGGTGGTTAGTCTGCTGTCTCTCTAGGGAGCATGGCAGAGTGGGTGGTTAGTCTGCTGTCTCTCTAGGGAGCATGGCAGAGTGGGTGGTGAGTCTGCTCTCTCTCTAGGGAGCATGGCAGAGTGGGTGGCTAGTCTGCTGTCTCTCTAGGGAGCATGGCAGAGTGGATGGTTAGGAGCATGGCAGAGTGGGTGGTTAGTCTGCTGTCTCTCTAGGGAGCATGGCAGAGTGGGTGGTTAGTCTGCTGTCTCTCTAGGGGGCATGGCAGAGTGGGTGGAAATCCTGCAGGCTTTCTTCAAGTTCTTTGTGGAATCCATAATGACCTTCAACATCACATCATGGTTTGGAGTGATGTGTGTCATCAACCGGAAACCTCTCGACAGGGTTGTTAAGATCAGCTGTAAGACCATTGGGAAGGACCAGGAGCCACTCAGCAGTATCCTCAAGAAACAGACAGTAAAGAAGGCCTCTCAAATAGTTGGGGACAATACACACACACACCCATTACAAACGAATGCCCTCAGGCCGTCGATACAGAGCTTCGACACTCAAAAAAAGAGCATTCATCACTGATTCTTAACCATACATATTCATTGTTTATTCGGTTGATTGATATAGGTTAAAATTAGGGATGTCCGATATTATCGGCCAATATCGGCATTAAAATGTGATATCGGAAAATATCGGTATCGGTTTTCAATTTTTTCTTTTTTTTTTTACATTTCTATAACCTTTATTTACCCAGGCAAGCAAGTAAGAACAAATTCTGATTTTATTTATTGTCAAAAGTATACATAATGTTGTGTTAATTCCACAACAAGAGATATGTAATGTTAATTACCTGAAATTATTCCATTTTTGGGGGGGGGGGGAACCCTGCATATATCGGTATCGGTTGATATCGGTATCGGAAATTAAGAGTTGGACAATATCGGTGTATCGGTATCGGTAAAAAAGCCAATATCGAGCATCCCTAGTTAAAATAAATAATTCTGTTAATTTGCTTTCACGTGTACTGTGGACTGACTTTGTCACATTTGACCCGTTTGTGACACTATATCTATCTACAATATCTATCTATCTGGAGTTGGTTGGTTTATTGGTCCCAGATGGGTGGAGGAGAAACTCACATGGTGTCAGGTAAGAAGACAGAAAAGTATACTAAATTGTAGTGGTGTAACTATATATATATATATATATATATATATATATATATATATATATATATATATATATATATATATATATATATATATATATGTAGCAGCCTGAATATTCTACTAAGTATTCAGAAGTGCTAACTAACTGCTACTTTCCCTGTGTGTGTAT
This sequence comes from Notolepis coatsorum, assembly GCF_963971535.1. Taxonomy (NCBI): domain Eukaryota; kingdom Metazoa; phylum Chordata; class Actinopteri; order Aulopiformes; family Paralepididae; genus Notolepis; species Notolepis coatsorum. Next base: position 130,091,480 of record NC_140175.1, read on the forward strand.
AACGTGTGATAAACAGTGTTCCTTTGGATAGCTCGCCCAGTCTAATAACGAGGTGAGGTGCTACTCTTCTCCGGCTTCAGTATGGGTCACTAACAATAACATTGAAGCACTTTTTCCCTTTCTGGAGCGGTCCTAGAGTGGGATCAGTGGAGGTTGCCAGCAGGGGGCGGAGTGGCAGTGGTGGCAGATGGAGCGGAGGAGAGAGGAAAGCAACGAGGAAGAGGGAGTTACCTGGGGGCGAAAGGACCAGGAAGCTCTCTTCGGCAGTGGACTTGACCGTGAACAGTCGCAGTCACAGCAGGCGTGTGCTCTGGAAGAGCCCCGTTGGAGAAGTTATGAGGAGAGCCCCGTTGGAACGAGCAATGGGTGATGAGAAGTACTTGCTAGTTGATGGGTTATCCTAGAAGTACCAGCGATAGTGTGTGAGTAAGCGATACAGAACGAAGGACTAACGTCTAGAATTAACAGAACTAACGTCTATAGTTAACGGTTATAGTAGTAAGTGTGCGGTGTATTAGCATGCTGCTAACGGCTCCGTCTGACTCCAGTAGACTACCGGGCGCGCGGCGCTGAAGACCGGTGGTATAGCCAGCCACGTTGCGTTAGCAGTACAACCGATATAGCAGGAGGGTGCATCCAGACCCGAAGCTTAGCTGTGTTTAGGGTAGCAACAGTATTAGCTCGCGCGACAGCAGCAAGCAACAGCCAGCAGTGGACGTTCCCCAGACGTTACAGAGGACGCCTCTTCCCACCAGCAGAGGTCGCCATCACAGCGCGCTCCTCCAGCTAACCACTGCCCAAGCTGTTCGCCCAGCCCGCTGGCTGTGCTCGCGGGATTGCCAATGCCATCTTGTCACCTGGACAACGGGTGATAGGAGTGGGTCCGCAATCTTGGCTAAGTACTAACGGTACCTCGTGTATCAACATCAACGTCCATTCAATTGAACGCTAACGACCAGTGTCTAAGGGGTACCCCAAACAATTTAAGCCGGCTTTAGTGTAGGTTTTATTTTGGTAACGTGGGCCCACATTTACTTGGTTTTCTTTTGGTATTTTGTTATTTTTGTTATTTGAATTCCCAATGTTTCTCTACTTTATGCCTGGGTCTCCCCTAGTACAAGCGGGGTGTTATTAATGTATTGAGCACACGGTGCCTATGGTGGGAATAGTTTCCCCTACATTATCAGTGAGAGCACCCGGTGCCATGTATGAATAAATTGGAAGTATTAACTGTAACTGATAACCTGCCAGGCTTTTCTATAAAGTAGACCTTATTGGGAGCATTGTCTGTGTGTCTGTTTCTTCCATTTGCTATTCTAACCCCTGGGTAAATATTGTGACTGCATAATTATTTAACCCTTACACCCCATTCACAGAATAGCATTTGAAGGGTCTATACAGGTGGTCAAGGAAGGGTACTGCTTAAAGGGAAGCCCAATAATACTATTGAACTGACAGTCACTGGGTGTGGGAGGGCTGTCGGAGGTACTGGGGGAAGTGAGAGTGTGTGGGGAGCTACTGCTGACCGCCTTGGAAGGCGAGGGAGACCAGAGTACCAGTTCCCAGGTTAGTAAATCCTGGGCCCCATCCACTCCAGCTGCAAGCCCTCCAGAACGACGTTCCGGGCCAAAGACGGGGGTACATATAGGTCCAATTCTATAGTATCCTACTACCCAGTGTCTGTGTACTACTACTCCCACAAGCAGGGATAATCCACCCTTCTACATATATATATATTACACAACCTGGTTTGGCTCAGAAAAATACAGATTTAATTTCAAAGTCTTAAACAATGAAAAGTAGGTAAAAAGAGACGTAGGGAAGAGAAGAGGGAACAAGATAAGGAGAATGTGTCGATGCGTGTTTGAATTTATTTTATATTATTTTTCAATTCTCTATTGAGATTGTTACATACCAGGAACGTTGGAACTTAAAATCGGCAGGGGGTGCTGCCTTTCTGAGAATTTCTTTTTTTCAGAACGCTTTAATGTGATTTCCAATGTCCTTTTAAATGAAAATGACGTGAGAGGGAGTGGGACGTATTGTTCAGAACAGCTTTGAAACAGCCCACTATACGTGGTTTCTAATGTTTTTTTTATTATCAAAATGACAACGTGGCAGAGTGAGAGGAACGTTTGTTGTTTAGAATGGCTATAAAAACAAACGTCACTTCTGAATACGTGAAGTATCTTTCTTAGCTTCATTTATCTCTATTTGTGATCGTATAGTTTTCTATTACCCTTTCCCTCTGCATTGGTTAGGTATTTTAGATGTTTGGTTCAAGTGAAGAGAGGAGCTGACAACATGGTCAAAATCAACGGGCGGCGGTGTTTATTAATAAAACCACAGCTTTAGGAATCAACAAGTACATCGTCTCTTTGGTTCAATCTAATTGTCTCTTTCATTCAATCTAATCGTCTCTCGGTGCTGTTCTCTGGTTGTTGTCTTGGTTTCCAGGCCAACACGCGTTCTCTCTAGTGGTCCGTGGTCTGGTTGTCACGGCAACCTTGTTTTCGGATCCTGGGAGGTTTGGGAGCGCTTGGTTTTCATCTACCCTCGGTGGAGTCTGCTATGAGCCTCGGCTCGGTCATCTGGTCTCAATTGGCTCTCTGTGTCATCGGCTCTTCAGTAGCCTGAGTGGCGAGTCTCCCTCTGTCGGTGGAGGTTTTCAGCGCTCCAGCTGCGATGCGATCTCTGTCATCGTCTGTCCCCATGGCTCTGTGTCTTCAGGTCCTTTCTGGTGTGTCAGCGCTTCTCCAGGTCCCTTCTGGGTGTGAGTCTCAGGCTCGGCTCTCCAGGGATCCTCTCTTGTCTCCTCGCTCCCGTCACCGGGTGTGTGTGTGTCTGTCCGTCGCCATCAGCCCTTTTTATCAGAGAGAGAGAGAGAGAGAGAGAGAGAGAGAGAGAGAGGGGGAGGGGGAGACAGAGAGCGAGAGGGAGGGGGAGACCCTGCCTGCCTATTCACGTCCATGATCTGCCTTATTTTGGTCACATTCCAGCAGGAACTTGTCTGCGGGTCTGGTGACAACTTACACATTTTCTGCTGACACAACCGTTTCACCATAGAACCTTGCCGGCCTGTTTAATCATTGATTAGTTTAATGCGTGCCATCTCTTCATGCTTCTTGTGACAAAATGTTTACCTAGTGTAGATAAGAAACAGACTACTTTCAGACAGCCCAGACAACAAACCCTATATATCCGTCCTTTAATAGAACACCTTATTTCCTGATTTAAATAATGTGACCAATATTTGTATAGTTTTACTTTCTAGTATTTAAGAGTTTTTATTCTTTTGTGACTAAGTTATTCTAATAGTTTCTAAGAGTTTATGCCTACATGTAACCTATGAAATTGCTAAATCTTTTAGTATATCATTGCTTTGCATTGTTTTTTCAACTAGTGGCAGTTCTCTGTGTAAGGGGAGATTTCCAAATAGCCTGTGTCACCTTTCTGACCTCTGGGTTAGTCAGCAGCAGCCGTGTTGTAACCTGAAGTTCCTTCCGTAGGGTAAATATGACCTTTTTGATCTCAACTGTTATTCTGAGTTTTTAGTTCCTGTTTCAACGATAATGATCTCCTCGCTTTTCAGTTGGAGGTGGCCTAAACCACAGCTGCTAACCAACCAGTGGAATGTGCATTAACATCATAAACAGTCTTTTGCCCTCCAGATTGTCCTCCATTTGGCTGAGTGCGGGGTGATCTCCCTCTCAAGCCTAGGGTCACAAAAATAACTCACATGGGGATATCTAAATGGCCCTTCTATCAATCAGCATTTTGTCTTTCTAATCATTACCTTGTACATTTCAGTTGGCTATGTTCATGTTTTCATTTAGAAATATACGACATACGTCATAACAATGAAATCACACGCCCGCTCGGCGCGCTCTTTTGCATTTTGTAGGCTATTTGGTTTTCATATTATGTTTACACTTTGATGAAAGAAAGCCTTAATGAAGGGCTGTACAGTACAACCATGTTATTGACTAGTTTACAAAAAAACGCGACTCACCATAACTGCTCTCTGCAAATCGGGGTCTCTTCTTCTCTGCTCCTAAATGTGGAAACAGCAGCGCGGCACCACAAACTCGAGACAGCGCCACTCTGTGGCCAAAATAATACCTGGTAGATGGTAGTCTAAGGATAGATTGTAACACATGTCACTTACTGTTATAATCCACTTCTGTTGTCTACACAGTGTAATGGTGAAGTGCTTTGAGCAGGAGAAATGTATAACTTATAATGTTACAGTATATAAAAAGACGTTTTGTGCAGTAACTGAAGCTGCCACTAGGGGGTGCTGCTGCACCCGCACCCCCCCCTTCCAACGTTTTCTTTGATTATGAGTTACCTTTTTGTCACTCATTGTATCATCCTAACCTTGAACGACAGCTAGCTTCACAGGACCATACTAGAATTCATCATGTCAGGCTTCAAGTTATGTGCTTGTGTCTGAAACAGAGCGGTTCGGATGGCCTCACTATTGGAACTCCGTGAAAATGAAAGTGATGTCGGAGTATTTCTCCACTGTGAGCGTTTCCAGGGTTAGGTTAGCTTAGCTTGCATTAGCAGCTTCGTTTAGTTAACAGCTTAGCTTAGCGTAGTTAGCGTTAGCAGCTTAGCTTAGTTAGCTTTAGCAGCGTAGCTTAGCGTAGTTAGCAGCTTAGTTTAGTTTAGTTAGCGTTAGCAGCATAGTTTAGTTAGCGTTAGCAGCATAGCTTAGTTAGCAGCTTAGCTTAGTTAGCGTTAGCAGCATAGCTTAGTTAGCGTTAGCAGCATAGCTTAGCTTAGTAAAATAATATGTTTGTCCTCTTTGCACACATCAAATCTATCTGTGCCAGAAAGAAAAAAGGACCCAAGAGGTGCCAGGGGCCCAGTCAGCTACCTCTCCTAACCCGCCCCACAGAACCTAGAGCTAGATAAGAACCCTATAGGCGAGCAAGCTTCATCTCTGCACACTGCCTGCACCTCCTGAGTGACTGACCAGTGGACAGTTTATATAGCTTCTCACCTGAAACGTTCATGATGACCGTTTATGTCATAATGAGGACTGACAATGAAATTACAGTAGGAAACCCCCTTAGGGGCCCCATGACACTCATGTTTAAATAATTTCTTTTAGCAACATGGGACCCCATCACTGAGCAAAAAGCTATGATGCGTCATGTTTGGTGATATAGTCTTTATCCTAGATTAAGATTACATTAGATTAACATGTAGTCTATGCATTCCATATTAAAAGTATAACCACACCTCTATGATAAAAACACACATGGAACAATACACCTTTAAAATGTTTATTTCACAAACACCTCTAAAGAAAATATGTTGGTTATTTTCATGCTATACGTTAAGCTATAAGCCAAACTTTATTGAAGAAAATGATATGAAAAAATATGATTGACCCAACATTCGATTACATGACTGTTACTGTAAAGCATAATTTGAAAATCACTATACATGTCCATTAAGGCACATATTGGTTTAAGCCGGTGTGTTTAACTCAGTCTTGACAGTTACTATAACTACGTTAATGAAAGAGAACTAGCTAATTACTTAGGGGAGCTAGTGTGTGAATTCAGTAGTAGTTAACTTGCCATACAAAGTGAGTTTTAGCCAGCAGTTTACTGTAACTGTTGTTTTTATTATAACTCAGTGGTAACTTTCTGTTGAGAATAATTGTCCAGGCGGTCTATAAAAAGAAGTCGAACTGCCTCATTCTTCACTGATCGCCACAGTATGTTTTCAGCAATGGGATTGGGAATGAGTATTTTAAACGTTGTTCCATCATTGGCAACAATTTATTTAGTCTCTTACTTACAGTTAAACTAACTTACTCTAACCTAAATGATACATTGAAAAATTGTGACAGTGCAGATCGAGAAACATCAAAATGTTTGCTAGATATTAGCCCATCGGTCCCTTGCAAAATAAATTATTTGCTAATGGCCATATAATGTGTTTTGAATATAAGCAGGGTTTAACTATTTGGCAACACCCCTAGACTGTCGTCATCATGGCACCCACTTTGGGAAAGCCTGCCCTAGTAAGCTGCATCACATTTTATCTCATTAAGACACGCTATTTAATTTTCTTGCTATGTTTTCCCATGTGAAGGGCACGTCCTCTCATTTTCGCCACTCAATAGGGCACTTTAGCGTGACGTTTTTCAACTGTGGGGGCACATGGTCAAGTTTAGACCATTGGAAGGGCACCAGTAGAGCACGTCATATTGCTTTTCAACCCGTGGGGGCACCAGTGTACCTTGGTGTTCCAGCCAGCAGACCCAGACAGTGCTTCACTGACACAGAGGAGATTATAAATCAGTCCCGTCTCATTTATGGAGTAATCCGTAACCATGACACCCAGTAACCATCACACCCAGTCACCATGACAACCAGTAACCATGACAGCCAGTAACCATCACACCCAGTAACCATGACAACCAGTAACCATGACAGCCAGTACCCATCACACCCAATAACCATGACAACCAGTAACCATGACAGCCAGTAACCATCACAACCAGTAACCATCACAGCCAGTAACCATCACAGCCAGTAACCATGACAGCCAGTAACCATCACAACCAGTAACCATCACAGCCAGTAACCATCACACCAGTAACCATGACAACCAGTAACCATAACAGCCAGTAACCATGACAGCCAGTAACCATCACACCCAGTAACCATGACAACCAGTAACCATGACAGCCAGTAACCATCACAACCAGTAACCATGACAGCCAGTAACCATGACAACCAGTAACCATGACAACCAGTAACCATCACAGCCAGTAACCATCACAACCAGTAACCATGACAGCCAGTAACCATGACAACCAGTAACCATCACATCCAGTAACCATGACAACCAGTAACCATCACAACCAGTAACCATCACACCCAGTAACCATGACAACCAGTAACCATCACAACCAGTAACCATCACAGCCAGTAACCATCACAACCAGTAACCAAGTTACGGTGACATTGCAGACTTAAGCTTATTTTCCAGACATATGCAGACTCCCTTGTACTACAAGATATGTGAAGGCCACCCTACCCTAGGTATAAATATCTGTACTATTCTCATTCAGCAGCACTCCAGGAACAGACTGCCACTGTTGTACTCTGTAACTGTGTTTGCTCTTACTGGCCAGTAACTTCAAATAAACTTCTAGTCTACCTCTGACCTCTGACCTCTGACCAACCAGTAGTCTCAGCCGGACTCTTGGTTTCAACTTGGCTCCATCGGCCGGCGGTTTGCCCTGTGAGCTTCACATGTGATTATCACTTATTGATGAGGAGGATAATCTTCCTGTCAGTCACCACTGGTCTCTTCACATGTAGCTCTGTAGATAAAGATGATGTCATAGAAGCAGACAGCAATCGGAGTCCATTGAGCCTCCGGAACAAGAATTACAGTTTACTTTATGAGCTTTAGCAGGTGTGAAAAGTAATTCAGTACCTGGCTTTCAAGTCTACCTCTTTCAGCTTCTTTATGAGCTTTAGTAGGTGAAAAGTAATTCAGTACCTGGCGTTCAATTCTACCTCTTTCCGCTTATTTTGACCATTTAAGATAACTACTTATCTTAGCACTGTTACATTTGGTGCCCTAGGTGAGTTTTTATTACATTTATTTGAATAGGGACAGTGCACATTATTCAACAGTAATGAGACAAAGTACCACCACTGTAAATGAGACGCTGAACACTAAAAAGACGGTGGGACTCTCATGTCGGGGTGGGAGCACCTCGCTACAGTGTCAGCACTCTGTTGGATGTTGGGGGGAGGGATCGATCGCGATCAGTTAGGACCGCCGGCGATGAAGACAGACAGACAGCGGCCCCCAGGTTCCTGTTAGTGTTGAGGAGGGGAGGCTTAACCTCCTGGAGCCAACTATCCAATAAAGATGTATCTTTGTACCCCGGTTGTGCATTTGATTATTTAAGGGGTTTGACAAACATCACTTTCTCCTGCTTGTGGTGTAACCCACTTTTTATTACAATATTATCCCAAATCAGCTTACTATTTCCATTTGCTTCATTGATTATGCCAATAAAAACAGATGCCTTTGCCTGTCTCAGTTCTTTGGTCACCTTATTTCTTAGGGTTGTAAACCTACATTTGTTGTGTTCCATGCTGGACTTAAGGGCTATTTTTAGGGCATGATCTCCCTTATTTTTTTCTCTTTTTCTCCGCCTGATTTTTATTTCTATTTTTCTCCCCATCCCAATTTAGTCGTTATGCCAATTCCCCCCCCTCCCCTACCTGATTGTTGTGCGCATGTTCCTCCTACTGGTCGGTACAAGGGAACCCTGAAGTCCACCACATGCTTCCTCCGACACATGTGGAGACAGCCAGTGGCTCTCTTTTCACCTGGCAGCGAGGACTCTCATTGGTGAAGCGTAACGCGTGGGAGGTCACGCTGCCTTCACCACTTCCTGCCTTTCGCTGAGCAGGCGCCCAGACCTGACCTGTAGTCTGTCCACAACGCCAGATTACCACCCTCGACTTCCCTCCCCCTAACCCAGCCAAACGAGTTAGTATGACCGGCACAAGCCGCAGGGCAATGCTGACTCCGGGAGTCGAGACCGCAGGCTCTTGCATTGGTGACGAGCGCAATCTCCACTACTCCACCCGACCGCCCCTATGATCTCTTTCTTTAATTGACTTTCTTATATTATCGTTTATCCAAGGGAGGGTGCTCTTTTGGACACATTTGGATTTGATTTCTTTAAAAAAGCTGTCCATTGTAGATTTGATAGTGGAGAGGAACAGGCAACTGTCAGTTTCTACATCAGTCCCTGATAGAATGTCACTCCAGTCAATTCCATGTATTGCTGCTTCAAAGTGACCTTGGTCAGCCTTAGGGATTCTGAGGTAGGTGACAGGTCTGCTTCTTGGTGGTAGTCAGATTAAATAGATTCTTAGACAGTTTTCTAGATACAAGCGTTAAGGTCAGATAGGCCAGTGACTAAATGTAATGATTTAGTAATCCTCTCTGTTTGAGGGCTTTTCTACCACGTTTATCTTCCCAGTTTATGTTGAAATCTCCCATCAAAAGTACTTCTTTGTCAAAGTTGCACTCTCCAAGTATGGTGTTCAGCTGGTCAGAAACTATAGCTCTGGAGTCTGGTGGTCGGTACAGCCCTAGGAGGGTAAAGGACATTTGAGGAGACACATTCCTTATCTGAAAAGTGGATCTGGGTACAGTGGATGTTATCTTTAACATAAAACATCACACCTCCCCATCTCCCTTCAGGTCGCTCTAAATATATTATAGCCAGGTAGTCAGAGCAGCGGCTGGGGAGTCATCATGAAGCCAGGTTTGATTCTAAGAGTAGTTGTTTAATCTGTTCACTTTTAGCGGTGATACTGCGTATGTTTAAGTGTCCCCCTGGGAGGCCTTTAGGCTTGGCATCGGGGTCCCAGACCACTCTGGCATGATTATCAGACTACATTTTTAAAGTTTTTTTAATTGCTTCTTCATATTGACAAAACAATATAATAAAAAACAATCTGGACATCCTGCAAAAATTGGTCCCAGCTTTTACTTGTGAAAATGTCTCAGAAACCCCTCTTTATCATCAATGCATATAGATACACCATAAACTCTCTTAATGCCCCATATCTCTAGTTTCAGAGTAAAGGTTCATGAAGTCATTTTATAAATATATATATGCAGCTCATGTATCTCCATTACATGAAGGTGGAGGTAGATGTGACCTAAATAACTATGGACCAAACTGTCCTGTCTATTCAATGTAATTTCTAAGACGACACTTCTAACCAGAATTCAAGGTTGAACCGTTTTAACACTATTTTCCTAATTTCCCCCCTGACTTTAGATTTCACTTTTCTACTGGATTCTACTTTTGCTTCATGTATTTTTTGTCTCAACTTTTTACCTGGAGCAATCTTTTCAACTGAATGTACATGTTTGACCTTGTAAGGGATTGTTTATAAAAAATAAAGAGAAAAAAGTAATTTGATTTATTTCTCAGCGACTCATCAGGATAAATAAACAACAATGAAGTTTTGAATTCTCACATTTTACAGTTCAGTCATTTAGCTGAGGCTTTTATCCAAAGCGACTTACAGATTGTGAACAGCATGTCACCAGGAGGTACATCTGTGGCAGCTAAGGGTCAGTGGCATTGTTCATCAAATAATATCAAGCTTGAGTGTTACACTCTGAGTGCATAGTAGTATAGACACATTAGCAAGATGGATAGTAGTACAATATTTTATTTCTTTATCATTTCAGATATTGTTTGAAGGCGTTTCTAAACGTTCTAGTCAACAGCAGAAAATTTTCAAAAAAATGTGCATTGAGAAGATGAAGCCTTTCATACAAAGTAGGTTAAAATGTAATATTTCATTTTCATACTTCGGAGTTAGTTACTTCTAAGACATCAATTCACACCTTCCCACTTATCTTGACGCTTACAATTCATCCATATTATTAGATAATCATACATTCTAATGAGAATGTTTCAGAGTTGGGATCAATTAACTTTTTAATTCAAGATTTTATTTATAATATTGTACAAGTTCTGTCATGAAAAGGTTTTACTATCCAACGAACCCAATGACAAGTAAATGTGAATGGATGTTCCATCATCAGAAAGTAAACTATTTGTTTTTAGATTTGAATTGATTGAATTGAAAGTGGATTCCAACCCTATAACGTTCTGATAGGTTCATCAAAGCTACACCCATTACTCGTCAATATACACACAATAACGACAAAATAGTTAGTAACAATCAGTTAGATGGTAGAAACACCACTAAAGATGATAAATTCATATAAATAAACATCCATTCAGATTCAGACAACTTTATTGATCCCGCGTGGGGCAATTCATATTAGTAGCTTCACGAGTAACAAAAACAACAAACAAAAACAAAACATCTCAATGACAGCACGGCAACAACAACATTCCATGCAATACACAATCCAGTAAAAGTAAAAACAGACAACTAAGTGTAAAAGGCTACTTAAAGTCACTACTGTCTTTAATAGAATACCAATGAAGACAATACATGGAACATTACTCTAAAATAAACACTTATTCTTGTGAAAGTAAAAAACATGTCCTACTAGGAATGTTGACAATATGTGTGACATTAGTTCAATACATCACTAGTGTCCACATAAAAATATAGAAGTCAACACCAGGGCCCTATTCCCCGTACCTGGTTCAACTAAATCGATCAAGAGTCCCATTATCCAGATTCAATTAACCCGATGTTTGAATCCAGGCTTTTCCTGTTCATTTGAACCAGACTTGAGACTCAGGATAATTGCGCGCGCCCGCCTCAGCTGAAAAGACAGCAAGTGTAGATAGCAGAAATCCTGATTTTCTAACGGCATTGATTGATTGATTGATTTAAAACTTTATTAACAGATCGCAGAATGGGTACAATGCAGTACGGCTCACAATAGCCTCGCCGACAAATTAAATGCATAATCTATAGGCTAATTTTAAGTCCCTCATTACCCCAATCAATCAGATTATATTTCTTTGAATAATCAAATGAGATCTTGCTAGCGAAAATAATTAGTTCAAATCTTTCAGAATAAGGATACGGCTCTCTTATCCATTGATGGATGTATGGTGAATGTTTTATTCATCTGGCACCGTGGTGTGACGGTTGGTCTTTATGGCTTTCACACGGACGACCCGCGTTCGAATCCCCCCTATTTCTATGTTTTTTTTTCCTTCTTGCAATGTAAATACTTCAATTTGGTGCACGTTGAGAGCTATATAAAGAATGACATCCTCAATGCATGTAGATTTATAATATTTTAACTTAAAACTAGGCTACTTTTGCGTATATTCATTAATATTATATTCCAAAAAAATTATATTGGAAACGCGGGGATTCGAACTAGGGTCGTCCGGTTGACAGGAGAGAGCACTAACCATTACACCACTATGCCAGACGGGATATATCCATTGTGTATCCGTCAATGGACAAGAGACCCGTGTTTCGAATATTTTTCTTTTGAATGAAGTTTTATCTCTTTATTCTCAAATTCTCACACAAACCACAATGATGTGGCTTCTCTCCTGTGTGAATTATCTGGTGTGTTTTCAGACTAGACAGTCGACTAAAGCTCTTCTCACACTGGTCACAAAAGTAGGGCTTCCATCATGTGTGAATTCTCTGGTGTTTTTTCAGATTACTCAGATGATTAAAGCTCTTCTCACACTGGTCACATGAGTAGGGCTTCTCGCCTGTGTGAATTCTCTGGTGTGTTTTCAGAGTAGACAGTTGACTAAAGCTCGTCTCACACTGGTCACAGGAGTAGGGCTTCTCTCCTGTGTGAATTCTCTGGTGTGATCTCAGATGTTGTTGAAGACTAAAGCTCTTCTCACACTGGTCACAAAAGTAGGGCTTCCATCCTGTGTGAATTATCTGGTGCGTTTTCAGACTAGACAGTCGAGTAAAGCTCTTCTCACACTGGTCACAAAAGTAGGGCTTCCATCCTGTGTGAATTATCTGGTGTCTTTTCAGATTACTCCGATGATTAAAGCTCTTCTCACACTGGTCACAGGAGTAGGGATTCTCTCCTGTGTGAATTACCTGGTGTGATTTCACATGCTGTTGAAGACTAAAGCTCTTCCCACACTGGTCACAGGAGTAGGGCTTTTCTCCTGTGTGAATTCTCTGGTGTGATCTCAGATGATGTTGAAGACTAAAGCTCTCTCCACACTGGTCACAGGAGTGGGGCTTTTCTCCTGTGTGAATTCTCTGGTGTGATTTCAGACTACCCGGTTGACTAAAGCTCTTCCCACACTGGTCACAGGAGTAGGGCTTTTCTCCTGTGTGAATTCTCTGGTGGTTATCGAGATTAATCTTTGAACTGAAGCTTTTTCCACACTGGTCACAGCAGAGACCTTTTCTTCCATCCAAGCCTCTTGGTTTCTTCCCAGGCCTGACAGGACAGCTCTCTGGATGGAGAAGAGTGTCAGAGGAAGAAGAGATTTGGTGATTTTATCCAGCTTTAATTTCCATGTAAGAGGTTTATAATGGTACGTAGCTGGGTTTTATAGTTTAACCTCTTAAGCCAGACGGGTCCGGTACCGGTCCCAAAATGACATAACGTCAAAAATCAATCTCTAGACTGTATGACACAATGTTGCCATTTTTCCTTTCAAATGTATTCAAGAGTAAAGACCATAATCCTGTCAAAACAGCAGTCAGTGTATATTTTCAACAATACGTTTGTTTACCAAAGTGTTAGTGAGATTTTAGTTTATGGAATGCGTTTATAATTTAGCGAATATCCGCCATTTTGAATGAGCTAAAACTACCTTTTCCCAGCCGATTCCAGCTTCCTGCAAGCAAATTACTTATGTATGCATTCTTTTAATTTCTCTTATTTCCCTGGATTCTCCATCACAGGACTGAACGTTACTGGCATAGATTGGAGCGCAGTTAGTGTCTACCTTCTGTGAACGTTTAGCAACAATCCCTGTTGTCATCCGATCCAAAATGGCGGAGCCATATCCATTATAAGAATGGAACTGTACATACAGTAGATTTCATTCTCGGTTCTTCCTGGACGCCTGGTGATACTAAATCCAAATTTAACTCTGGCATTGGAAAGAGTAGATTTGGCCCGATCCATAGATGTGCAAGTTGGCTATAATAAGGTAATTTATAGGCCTGATATTCTATATTCTATAATAATATTTCAAATTGCATGTGTCCGGATGGCAGAATTCAGTACTGTATCTACAAAACCTTCTGTTTAATCATATTCCCTTTATTAATTTCCTTATGATTTTTTGTACACGTGATCTCAAAAAGGTGCTGAACGAGCTCAGTGGCAGTTTTTCATGTCTGGTAATTTTTAGCATAGTGTTATTCACTGTCAAAGACGCAAAGAAAAATCATAATTTATATTCTCCTTTGTTTCATCACAATTTACTCAAGCCTAGTAACTAGGGGTGCACCGATGTATCGGTCGGGTATCGGTATCGGCCGATAAGTGCCTTGTTGACTGCAATCGGCATATAAGCTCGAATGTGCCGATGGCAGTAGCCGATAAATTCAGTCGCGTCCTGCACAACGGCGCCCCCAGTCCCCCACACACAAGCTACTGCATCAAAGTTACTACTAAATATTCAACATTCTCTTTTGAGACTCCGCTTCAGACTCTTATCATTTGGCACTAAAAGCTAAACATTGTCACCGATATGGCTGTCCGCAACATGTCATTAATTGTGTACGTGAGGTGGTCGCTCAGTGACGACGTTAACATGAGCTAGGTTAGCTAGCATAAGCTACCGGGAGATGGAAGACTAACGTTACTGGTGAAAATGTGATTTACGTTGGAATACTCCTTTGCCAACTTGCTGTACTTTGCTTGCAGGTCTGCAGCCATTATTGCTGGATTATGAATAGCCCCAACTTTAGCCAAGGTAACATTATGGCTAAACCTTTAACGTTAGTTAACGCTAGCTTTCGGTTAGCTGTTCAATGCTATTAATAACACAACCAAGCGAACCCATCACAGCTCCCCGTCAACACCTCTCTCGGGAAGATGGCATTTAAGAAAGTATCTGCTGTTAAAATGACACAAACATTCGTTTTGTGGCATTAACGTTATATAGTTAGTGTTACACGTTCAATAACATCAGCATATTATTTACCCGAAGATAGCAAGTAAGCTTAGTTCATAGCTCAGTTCCATTCTGTTGCTCATTCCGTACCCAACTACCCATTCTGCAATCTGTTAATAAAGTTTTCAACCAGACAAATTTATAGAAAGGCTTTGTTTTATTATAACATTTGTTGCAGTAAAATCATTGTGTCTCGTTTGGTCATCCTGTGGAGCGCTGGTCGGCGGGCAGCTAACGTATTAGCTACGGTAAGCTTGTTGTGGTTCTCGCAAGCAGATCAATGGCGGCATGCCCGGAAGTAGAAAATGAATAAACGCTTGCCGATTGGTGGTAAGAACAGCAGGAGGTCGGTGCTAGCGGTGTGACGTAATTGGCCGAATCGACTGTCAATCAAAATGGTTCTATTGCATTGGTTGAGAGCGCTGGTTGAGAGAATAGTATCCATCTGCAAGCCGCCAGGCCATACTGGGAGAGGGATAGTGCTACATGGCATGGTGGAATTAATAATTAATACCATAAACATATTTCTTGATGTTTCCTTTTTTTAAGTAAGTAAAGAGGCCTACAAATACAAACATACAAATATACAGTAGTTTCATTAAAAAAAATATATAAATTAAAAAGAAAAATATTAAAAAAAATTACAAATACTTATTTTTTGCCACAAATATCGGTATCGGTATCGGCCGATTGTGTTAGTTGAACAATCGGTATCGGTGGCCAATTTTCATATTGGTGCATCCCTACTAGTAACAGACACAATATTTCTGACACTGGGAATACATTCCCTGAGATCCATAGATGTCCCTAGAAGAACATGCAAATGGGCCTTGTAGAAGTGGAGCAATCTTCCATTTACTTAGGTATGTATTTTTAGGTGGATTTTCAGAAAATAGGGCTTAACAGGTTAAGAACAGTGTAGTCCAGAGTCGTCTACAGTTCTAGACTTAAACCACTTTGTTTAAAGCACCAGTTAGTCAACAGTTTCTGGAGAAGGAGTGGTTACATCATGGCTATGGTTAAGGTTAGTTTAAATTTAGTCCGGGACTAAAGCCCCTTTAGTGTCAGGTTATGACAGATTTAAGTGTCACCTTATGGATCAAACCTTATATCACACTATGGGTGGGAATCACCAGTCTCATCACGATACGATACGATTCTTTGGACAACGATACGATATTTGCAGATATCACAACGTCTGCCACGATACGATACGATTTAGGTGCCTGCAATCGATATGAGACGATATTATATGCCCATTTAACACAATCAGTAACATTTAGATCAACTCAAAAAAGGCAACGGAAATATCATTTGACATTTTTATTTTTGAGCTGTTCGACATTTAAATGAAAAACAATCTATTGTTTTTAATACAAATACCTCCTGTTCACTGTAAAGTGCCACGTTTTGATATATTGAGCTTTAAACTTTAAGTAAAGATTTTTGGAACTCGCAACTCGCAACCTAAAACCCCTCCTTCTCCCAAACCGTTCCTACAATTGTTTTATGTTGCATGATGATCATGAATACATTTATTATGTATTGTATGTTATATCACGCTATGGGAAATGTCATATATCTGTAACGATATATCTCACGATATAGTACAATTTCTGTAAATTGGATGAAACATTTGTCTACAAAATAACCACATAATCCATGACTACTTTTTAATAATTCTGAGTGTAAACTAAATAAAAATTAAGGCACTTTGTCTTTTCTCCTTTTATTTGGAAGAAACGTATGTCAGAACCTATGCTGAATACCTCTTCACCTACGACTGAACTCCTGTACATGGCACCGACACTAGGGATGCAACTAAAGATTATTTTGTTATTGATTCATCTAAACGATTATTTTACCAGAAAAACAACAATCGATTCTATTTGCAATTCAATATTTCAAAATGTTTTACTAGTATCCTTAGGTCACATGGTAGTTGCCTCTTCGACACCACCTACTGAATACCCAGAGTAGGAGATGAGCCATGAAGTCTATGTCTGTAAATGCGGATGCAGCGGATAGTGTGGAGGATTCCTACTAGGGATCGGTACTGAACCTGGTACTTTTAAGGGTTACAGACCGAATTACGTCGGTACTACCGAGTACCAATTCAAGACCAGATGAGGTCAGAGTAGGGCCCTATGGAATCCGCAATTGCGGATTCGCGGAAATAAGATATTAACCTCTTCCACCTGTGCGGTCCGGTACCAATCAATCAATCTGTCTAGAGACTGTATGACATAATGTTAGTTTTTTCCCCCCAAATGTATCCAACAGTAAACACCCTAACCATGTCACAACAGCAGTCATAGTGTATATTTTCAGCAATACGTTTGTTTACCAATAGGTTAAAGTGGTATTAACACTATGATCGCCGATGACGGGTTTACACGTCATTCCTAGCCATGCTCATTCTGCCGAAGACGCCGTAACTCGTCTTTGATATCAATATTTCAAAAATCTGTGATCGAAATCATATTTCCCCTCCGCAGCCCTGAGACACACTGCAAAGCTCCACTCAACTCTCTAGCGGTTCAAGAGCGCCATCTGGTGGCCGATCGGCAGATCGCCAACCAGAAATGATACTTTGAACCGGACGTGCTCATCCATATGTGGTCCGGGCACTCACTATCGTTAGAGAGACTCCATCTTTACACAGTGAACATCGATCGGTGCAAATAACTCAAAAAAACAACATGATTTGGACGTATATACTATTATACAACCTGGAAATGGATCGGGCATTTCTCCATCCCATAATAGAAAAAATTCTGTTCCACGCTCATCTGCCAGCGGCGCGAGGAAGCCACGGTGAGTTTCAACGTTATTTTCTAACGTCTTCTATACTAACTGATCTGAGGAACATATGACCCACACTAGATGAATGGTATAACGTTGCCCACGGAATTATAAACGCCCCCTCGCCCATCCGGTCAACATCAGATGATACGTAGTAACTTCTAGAACCACGTCCAGTTGACATTTTTTATCTCGCGCCGATTGCTATCAAACTGTATTTCATCATCAATATAATGCATTTGGAGCTATAAATCAAGTTCTGGAGAAAGCTGCAGAAAACGATAAAAATGAAATTTCGAAAAACTACATCTCCTAGGGTTCTCCAGCTTTCAGGAATCAAATGACTTCCTGATTATAATTTTTTATTTCTCTTATTTCTCTGGATTATATACCACAAAACTGAACGTTATTGGCATAGTTTCGAGCGCAGTTGGTGTGTCTACCTTCTGTGAACATTTAGCAACAATCGGCATTGCAAACAGATTCAAAATGGCGGACCTGTCGCAAAAATAAAAAGCTGACTGTATTTACAGTAGATTTCATTCTCCGTTCTTCATGCACGCCTGGCGATACTAAATACAAATTGAACTCTGCCATTGGAAAGAGTAGATTTGGCCCGATCCATAGATGTGCAAGTTGGCTATAACCTATAATAAGGTAATTTATAGGCCTCATATTCTATAATAATATTTCAAATTGCATGGGTCCGGATGGCATAATTCAGTACTGTATCTACAAAAGCTTCCGTTTAATCGTCTTCCCTTTGAGTTTTTGTACATGCGATCTCAAGAAGGTACTGAACGAGCTCAGTGGCAGTTTTTTATGTCTGGTCATTTTTAGCATGGTGTTATTCACCGTCAAAGATGCAAAGACAAATCATAATTCTCCTTTGTTTCATCACAATTTAAGCAAGCCTAATAATGTAGACACAACAATCTGGGAATACATTCACTGAGGTCCATATATGTCCCTAGATACCAAGAATATGTAAATGGACCTTGTAGAAGTGGAGCAATGTTCCATTTACTTTAGGTATGTATTATAGGCGGAATTTCAGAAAATAGGGCTCCGGGCTTAACCCTTTGGGTGCCGTTAACGTAGAACTATGTTTTTCTCACTGTATTTCTTTTATTCGCTATTGCCATTCATAATTCAGCGGGGCACCTTGTGCATGCTGTACTGAATGTGTAGTTTCTTTTCTCTACCGAGCTGCGGCGTGGGGGCGGGTCCTAAACACTCCGGCAAAACATGCGCTTGTAGGGATGGCTTGGACAACTGGCCCCACCCGCCCATTCATGTGCAATGCCCAATAACATCCGAGACAGGATCGCTGTGGATAACTGGAATGGCGATCAGATAATTGCATTATTTTGTTTTCATTACATCAGAGACCAGGTAAGGACTATATATCCAATCTTGTGCTGATCTGATATTATTTTCTCCCAGGGCCCATTTCATGTATGCATGAGGAGACAATGATAATCTAGCGATTATTTCAGGAAAATTCGATAATCAACGTGATAAGTGGATTCCACTAAAACGCTATTTGTGTATTTTTCCTGAAATTAGTCAGAAGCCTAACCCAAACTATATTCATATTCAAAACGGTATAAAGGGGAAATGTACGGATGAAAAAATAATCTGTTTTTTGCACGTTGACCAGAAGCAACTCACTGACAATCTGCGGTGTTATTAGATCCATAGCTATTAGGGGTGTAACGGTACACAAAATCCACGGTTCGGTACGTACCTCGGTTTTGAAGTCAGTTTTTTCGGTACAGTGGGGGGGGGGGGGGGGGGGGGGGGGGGGGGGATACAAAAAAAAATGCTTTTCATTTATCTATTTATTTAACTGTATTAAACAATATAAAACAAATTGGCCATAATTGACTGAACAAACTAATGCTTTTCATTTATCTATTTATTTAACTGTATTAAACAATATAAAACAAATTGGCCATAATTGACTGAGCAAACTAATGCTTACTGCTGTAACCTACTGATAACACTTAAGTAAATATGAAGATTATTATATAGCAGACAGATGCCTTGGAGGATAAGTCGTGGACAACTGTAGCGTGTGCTTGTTTATACATAACCCCTTTCATGACTGTGATGCTTGAATACAAGGGCAGGGCTTGCATCACAGCCATGAAAGGGGCTAGTTTATAGAGCTGGTGGTATGACTTGCTGGCTGAAATACAGACGAGGGAATGAATGAATGAATGAAAACTTTATTAACAGATTGCAGAATGGGTACAATACAGTACGGCTCAATACACACAATTGTTAAGGGGATGCAGACCAGAGAAAGACGTTTGTCTTGTTTACATCAGGGTCCCCCATTTTCAATTCATAGTGCTAGGTAGCGGGGCTATATTACTTTTAACATGTGCTTAAACCCAGTGTTCTCGACAACGGAGTACGGTCGCAGATCTGCTGCTATAAAAACACATAAATGGCGTTTGTTATTGCGTTGGCCCGGTCTGAATTAATAGCGAGATGCTTGAATGCAACGGGGAGCTGGGTTTGCACTAGGATCCGTTTCTTCCTTGTACCAGTGATATTCACATTCGGGTGATGCCGTTTCAAATGCGTGATAAAGTTCGCAATAAAGTTGAACAATGACATGGCTCTGGCTTGTCAGTTAGTATTGACTCGCCATACTAAGGCTAATATGCTATGCTGAATTACAGCTCTCGTTCAGTGTAGCTGCGCGCTGCGTGGAATGAACAAACAACATCCGGTTAGTTGTGTACGTTATATTAGGGCCGGGGGGATTTAAGTTCCGCAAAAAAATGTTTCATACCGTTGCAATCGCTCGGTGCACAGCGTGTACTGTACCGGAGGACCACATTAGAATAGAATAGAATAGAATAGACTTTTAATTGTCATTGCACAGTATACAACGAAATTTCAGGGGAGCTCCCACAGACCGTAGTACATAATACATACATGAACACATAACACATAACACTGTACATAACAGAATATTTTAAATAATAAAGTGCATAATGGGTGGTAATCAGAGATTATCAAGTGCAGTGGTAAGTGCATGGTGCACGTGAGGGGACAGTCAATGAGTGTTTAACAGTCTAACTGCTTGGGGGAAAAAGCTGTTCTTAAATCGTGTACTCTTAGCATGTATTGACCGGTATCTCCTCCCTGAGGGAAGGAGCTGAAAGAGGTGATGTGCTGGGTGCGACTGGTCCTTGATGATACATTTGGAGCGGTGGAGGCAGCGGGAGGTGAAGACGGAGGTGATGTTTGGTAGAGGAGTCCCGATGATCCTGCCTGCCGCCTTCACCACCCTCTGTAGAGCCTCTTGCTCTGCCTTTGTGCAGCTGGAGAACCACACAGACACACCGTAGGTCAGCACACTCTCAGTCTCAACCGCACAATGGTAAAAGTTGACAAGGAGATTTCGTGGCAGGCCAGCCTGGTTCAGCTTCCTTAGGTAGTATAGGCGTTGCTGAGCTTTTCCGATCACTGAGGCGGTGTTGGTGCTCCAAGACAGGGTCTCACTCACACTGAGACCCAGGAACTTGAACTCAGTGACCCTCTCCACTACTTCGTTGTTGATGAGCAGAGGGGAGTGGTCAGGCCTTGATCTTCTAAAATCCACTATAATCTCTCTTGTTTTCTTTATATTGAGCGCCAGGTTATTATTATCACACCAGACTATAAGGTCCTCCACCTCCCTCCTGTAGGCAGACTCATTGTTGTTTGTTATGAGACCCACAACTGTGGTATCGTCTGCGAACTTGATGATGTAATTGGAGGGGTAGGAGGGGGAACAGTCATGTGTGAGCAGGGTGTACAGTAGTGGGCTGAGTACGCAACCCTGCGGGGCGCCGGTGCTGAGAGACAGGGTGGACGAGGTGTAGTTGCCCAGTCTGACGGCTTGTGTGCGGTTTGTGAGGAAGTCCAGCACCCAGTTACACAGTGTATTACACAGACCCAGGGTTTGGAGTTTACTGATGAGTTTACGGGGGAGTATGGTGTTGAAGGCAGAGCTATAGTCGACAAAGAGCATTCTTACGTAGGTGTTTTTCTTCTCTAGGTGTTCTAGGGCGGTATGAAGCACAATGGCTATAGCATCTTCAGTTGATCTGTTCTGCCTGTAAGCAAACTGGTATTGGTCAAAGGAGGCCGGAATATAATGCAGGACCTGTTGCGGAGGTCTTTATTCGGCATGCAACGACACTCAATGTTTTAGCGGTACACACAGTGGTTAGTTTTTTTAGCACACACACCGGAACACACACGCATGCATTGTCTCTTTAGAATCGCCGATGCGATTCGTCTCTGCGATTAACCCATCCCGTCGTCCTTCCCCCCCAAGGGCAGCCGGGAGCAGACAGGCGTCAACGTGAGCTGCGCCAGGGGACCAATCCAAGTGCTCCTGTCCGTCTTCGTCAAGGACGCCACAGCGTTAGCGATCTGTTGTTGTGCATGTTTTTCCATTGGGTTTATCTTATCGGGGGGGAAACCCTTGCGAGCACGGGGAGAACATGCAAACTCCACACAGAAAGGCCTGGGAGATACCCCACCTGGGTACCTGGCATCATGGAAACCTGGTCCCCAAGCGGGAATCGAACCCTGGACCTTCTTGCTGTGAGGCGACAGTGTTAACCACTACACCACCGTGCCGAATGATGGATGTAATGTGTTTCCTGACCAGTTTCTCTAGACATTTAGCAGGGAGGGGGGTGAGTGCCACGGGTCTGTAATCATTCAGGCACGTGACAACTGACTGCTTGGGTACTGGAATAATTGTGGATGTTTTGAAGCATGCTGGGACATATGATAGTAGCAGGGAAAGATTAAAAGATTAAATATATATATATATATTGAGGCGGTACAGTACGTATCCGTGTACAGTTACACCCCTAATAGCTATAATATAAAATATAGGTTTAGCTCTACAAACAAGGTGAGCGTTTACATGGGGTTAATGGACGGCAAGGCCAGATGCACTTCCCGGAAGGGGCGTGGCACCGAATGTGTTAAGAGGTTAACACGGAATTCTGAATTATCGCGGAATGGCGGGGAATTTGCTTAAATTATACATAAATCGATTTTCATATAAATCAATCTTCACTACGACTTTAAAAACGGTGACGTGGTACGGTCTACGGAGACGCAGAAATGACAGTTACCAAATCCATTCTGAGACAACTGAGTGCAGTGAGCGCTCCGCAATTCACCGACTCGCGTAAAGGGGCTCTCCCTCTCTCTCTCCCCCCTTCAAGTAGCCAAACGTTACACTATAAAACAAACTGGATAGTTGATTTAACTTCATTCATAAGCCATTCTCCCTTTCTGTGTGTGTGCATGAGTGTCGATCCCAACTCTGGTCTTTGGCCTAGAAGCCTAGAAGTGTTGTGGTCCCGGCTTGAATTCTCCATGAATGTGTCCAAGTCCATAATCCATATAAATCCATTTTGTTATATCCAACACAGTCTGAATGAATGTTTCTTGCGATTATGCAGCGTGATTTCAAACCACCAAAACTGAATGTCTTGTCTCGAGTTGATGTCGTCATCAGTGCGCGCACCTTCTTCTACGCAGTAAAGACCCCAGTGCATAGATTATTATATTCCACCAGGGGGCAACCTACCGCCACTGGATCATATGCATTATAAGAATGGAATTAACACAGTTAGCCAGAGCAAGTGGTGTATCCCACGACAATGTACTAACTATCACCCTAAAATACTCAGTTACGCCCCAATACATTGCAACGACGTCCACCGCATACCCCACACTACTCTAACTGTAACTGAGGGGTACAATTCCCTGACTGTATTGAGAGTATGGTATCATTAAACCACTACTTAGTTATGTACTTTAATTACTGGCCATACAGTACATGATATATCTGGTGAACACCCACACAAGAATACGGCAATGACAAAGAAAGTTCTAGTTAGAGGTATTTATTATTATTAGAGCAGCAACGGTAGGTTACAGATTGAGAATTATACTTGCGCTTGTAAGGCGAAGAACACTTAAAGTAGGTCAAGAGCGTAAGTCCATGAGAATAGTAAGATGGGTATAACTGACGCCACCTGTAGCATAGTAATTACATAAGGCACACTCGTAGTCAGCTGGAGACACTAGGGGGTTCCCTCCGGTTGTAAGCCGGCAGGGTAGAGGAATGTTCGGGTGCAAAGTCTGGGTCAACGAGGAATAAAGAAGCTCCAGCTACGGGAGTCGGTACACGTACTCCCCTTGATCGGCAGACAAAGCAGCAGCTATAATCCAGTATGCTCGACAGCATGGATGAAAGCTAGCCAGCCTCTGGTCCTAGAGGCGGGCTCGATGGATGCTCCTCACTGGGTAGATCCCACACTATAGTGGGGTAGACGGTTCTCTGCTCCAGCAGCCACGGTACCAAAGCAATATAATCCAGCCGGAAAAGGCTCTGCATTCGCCGGTGTAGATTCTCCTGTGCACTATCCTTCACACTTAACTAGGTCGAACTTGACGTTATTTCACTAAACTATGACACTTTTGCTATCCTATTCGCACATATTATAAGTGCTCTATTTAGACGCAAGGTTGCTCACTTCACTTGGTCGTTGACTCGTGGTGAAGGCTTCAACTTTGGGATAAGACTACTACTGCTGTATCCACCTGCGATGTATTTATACGTAAGGTGAATAATCTAGTGCCAACCTCAGTTCTGTCTCATATTACTGCGCAAACCTGGACATGTTGAGACATGCCTTGGCGGTGTCTTTGAACTTGCCATTGGGGGTATGGCCGTTGGCGCCTAGGGGTCGCTGTCTAATAGGAGAACGAATATTATGGTCTGGTTTGTACCTAGGTAAAGGGATATTCCGTGTATATATACAAAGAATATACAAGGGATATCAAACGATATACAAATATTATACAAGGGATCTCAAGTAATAAATATATATATTCGGTTTAATCTGACCCTTTGTAACACTAACCGTTACCCTCAGAATTCACGCCACACACCCACTCCGCATGTAAACTATAAAATAGCGGCGTGCAAGCTAATGATCCTAGCCAGCCTTGTTTCCTACCCAGAGGTGCACCACGGGTCTCCTTCGCTGTCGCCATCTCCTTCACTGATTGGTTGTTAGTGCGTGTGCTAGGGCTGGGCGATATGGCCTAAATATGATATCACGATATTTTCTGACCTTTCGGCGATACACGATACGCATCACGATGTTTTTCTTTTTTCCCCAAAATTCATTATGAGGCTTACCAAGACAGTATTTGAGTTTGCAAGCTAACATTAAAGACAAAATAAAATACCCATGCATTTAGCATTTTTATATTATATATTAGATTTAGATTATTGGATTATTAGATTATATATTGCATATATTTAGCAATGAGATATTATATGATTTAGATATGAAATATGATGAATTGAAAATGGGGGACCCTGATGTAAACAAGACGAAAGTCTCTCTGGTCTGCATCCTCCAGTCCGCTGTTGACTGTTGTTGTATTGAGCTGTACTGTATTGTACCCATGCTGCAATCTGTTAATAACGTTCTCATTCATTCAGTCGGCAAACAGAATCATTTTGATTGACAGTCGCGTCTGCCAATTACGTCACATCGCTTGCACCCGCCCTGCTGTTCTTAGCACCAATCGGCAAGCGCATATTAATTTTTTACTTCCGCCATTGGAGAGCTCAATGACAATAACAATGGCAGCCGTAGCTCGCCGCGGCCGACGTTTAGCTTTTAGCTCCGCAGAAGGACTAAACGACTGGAGGCATAATGATTTTACTGCAACGGATGTTATAATAAAAGCCTTTCCATACATCTGTCTGATTGAAAACTTTATTAACAGACCGCAGAATGGGCACAACTGAGTCAGCACGGGCTGAGATATGAACGACTAATGCTTGCTATATAGGTCGACCTCGGTCGTTGCTATGTAAATACGCTGATGTTATTGAAAGTGTAACTATATAACGTTAATGCCACAAAACGAATGCCTTTGTTATCATAAGTAGTAACTTTTGATGCAGTAGTGTGTGTGTGGGGCGGCGCTGTTCAAAAGTGTCAACGTGTGGACCAGATTGACGCGACACAAGCCTCTTGGGCAAAACATTACGATATCCACGATACGTTTAAAAAGTGTATCGTTAATGAACTGTACCCGATATTTATATAATATCGTCATATCGCCCAGCCCTAGCGTGTGCTGATATCCAAGCTTGGAAAATCGATATATCGAAACTTTGCAACCGTGTTTCATGTTTATTTCGAGGAAATAATTTATCGTGATAATTATCGTTATCGTTTTATCGCCCAGCCCTAGTGTGTCATCTCTCCACTCCACGCTATGGTAGTGCTTGTGCCAGCACAGGAGATGCTATAAACATAATTAAATCAATCAAATCTTCATTTTGAATAAAATAGGCTCAGGAATCAGTATTGTTAAAGCTAATTAGCCTACTCCATGTCAAAAAGAGTAGCCTATAGTACATTAACTCTTGGTTTCTTCCCAGTAGGGGTGGGCGATATGACAATATTAAATAAATATCGGGTACAGTTCATTAATGATACTTAATGAAGGCCGAGATGAGACTTACTTTGGCGCAGCGCTTTCCTGTCTCATCTCTCCCTCTCACAGAAGAAAAGACACTCGCCTAACTTACGTCACGTACACACACCCAGAGACACACACCCAGAGACACACACACACCCAGAGACACACACGCACACACACTTAGAGACACACACCCAGAGAGGCGGCGCCACAGGTTTGTTATTGTTTGGAGGATACGAGAGCGTGAGAGAAGTGAAGAGTTTAGCAAGTTTAACACTTTCGCGGCCACTCTATAAGGCCAGCTTCTCATAACAACGATTTCACTATGCGTGAGGTTGTAGAGCTAAATCTATATTTTATATTATTGCTATGCGTCATTGTCAATTGACAGTATAAACCTTCCCTTCAATATGCCATAAAGAAATAATTCTCATCAATACGTTCCCATTTTATAGCGTCGTGAATATGAACGTTATACCGGAATGGTCTAGGCTAATTCCTGCAAAGCTAGTTATGGGTCGCTAAGCTAATAACGTTAAATCGATGGCGTTTCGGCCATACACAAGCTAGAGTTAAAAATCTAAATGCATATGATCAATATCATGTTCCACCATGAATGCATGGAAGGGGGGGCAGGGCTCTACAGTGCAACCATATTGCTCGCATATGCCCCTAGAAATATGTGTGTGCGAACCGGAAAAGTCAATTACTCGCACGGTGTGCGAGTGAAGATTACAGCCTCAGTCGTGCTTTTTTTTCTCCTCCGCTGATAAATCGTTAAAAAGTCCCACATTGCACTCAAGCCAACGGTCCAATCACAGTAGAGTGACGTGACTGGTTTCAAGGGAAATAAAGGAAATGACCAATCGGAAGCTCTCATTTCCTTGTTTACATCCTGAAAGTCCACCATTGCGCTATGCGAGGCTTTTCCGAGACAGTAACATTAAGTTAACTTATTCTAGTCTTACCAATAGCAATAGATTTTAGAACACCTAGATTTATCGATAGCAATAGTAATATAACGTTAATGCAACAAAACGAATGCCTTGCTTTGTTAATCATAACATTGATGCAGTAGCGTATGTCGTGTTGACTGTAACGGACATGACAATAACATCGATTCTAACATTTTCAAATCGATGCGGTTGAATTTTCCCCTTAGGATCGATGCATTGCGATACATTGTTACACCCGTAGGGCTGGGCGATATAACGATAATTATCGCGATATATTTTAATAATCTATATCAAAAAAAATTATTGAATTTTTTTTTCTGATCTGCAACAGGTCAGTTTTAAAACCAGAGACAGTGGACAGACTTGTCTTTCTTGCCTGCAACTTAAGGTAATGGCTTTGCTTGTCCAAATGACAATACTGACCAAATTGAGATATATTTTTCGCTTTTATTTTGTTTGCTTTCTAATTTAAAATACAGTTTGAAACAGTCTGTACACAGTAGGCTATGTGTGCTAGCAGAGCTAGTCTCCAGTGCACATGTGCGGTGGTTTGTCCACCAAAAAAGTGCCAAAAGATAGAAAAGAAACTAGCAGAGCCAGAACTGTTCAACTCCCCTGGAGCCACAGCCAGCAAAGAAGCTGGTTTACTTTCGCTTTCAAACCAGCTGCAGCCTGAGAACTGGAGTGTGAGGGGATGTAACACTAAAGATGGCGGCAACGACAAAGAATTGCTGCAAAATAAACATACATCTGTTGTATATATATATATATATATTAAAAAAAATTTACATTCGCTTTTTTTATCGTTTTTTTTTTATTGTTATCGATATCGTTATAGCGTTATCATTTTTGCCCATATTGCCCAGACCCTACACCAAAGTCACTGGCCCACTGTGCGTGTGTGTGTGTATGCTAACTTGGCTAGCGTTATCAACAGCAGAGGTGGGTGAAAGCGGTGTGACGTAATTGGCAGAATCGACTGTCAATCAATGGTCTACCTGACACGGAAACTCATAAACAAAGTTTCTGTACTGGAGGTGTACAGTATTTCAATAGGCAACTGTGACGTACGTGGGTTGGTCATTATCATTATTACTGTATTTGGAAGACCATGTGAACATCAGGTTAGTATAATTAGTATGCGTTATGTTATTTTTGCTTGTGTGATGTGTCATCTTCTAATCCCGTTTCTCTTTCTCCCTTCCCAGATACCTCTCATCCTCCTGATTGAGCTGATTGCACCTGCTTGATTGCACCTGTGGGCAGTCAGTTGGATGAGTGGATATAACCTGGAAGATGACACACACACGGGGCGCCTCATTGGAGTCACTGCCACGTCTCAGAGTGGAGTGAGGAGGTTGCCTGCTCTCCTAGCTGTCGCGGTGGAAGCGATATAGATGGTGGCTTTGTGTTACAGGGCTGTACGCTAAGCTTTTTCACTAGGGGCACACTTGCCCCTAAATGAGAAATTTAGTGGCAAAGAATATTTTTTAGGGGCAAATTTTTAAATAACTATTTTACCATTATAGTAGGGCTGGGCGATATGGCCTCTAAATGATATCGCAATCTTTTTTGGCCATATCACGATACACTATATATATCGCAATATTTTGACATTTCCTCTAAAGCACTTAAAAATGCTTGATTTAACCCTTTGATGCATACAGTCATGCCAATATGATGATTATAATAAGTCCCTGCAACATATGTTTGCATTATTAAACCATGAAGATGCTTTAAAAAATTATTTAATGAAAATGTACTAAGAGTAGTCTACTGACACACTAATAAAAAATTTATTTACATCTAAGACCATTTATATAAAAACTTTTGGGTGCCTTTTTTTTTGCACAGTACTGTGTTTTCTATCCACTTTAGCCAAACACACACATTATATATATATATATATATATATATATATATATATATATATATATATATATATATATATTAGAGGTGGGCATAGATTAATTTTTTTAATCTAGATTAATCTATCTGCAATCCTGGATTTAATCTAGATTAAAATGGCTCAAAAAAAAAAAAAAAAAAACCTGCCGAAGGCATTCAAAATATGTGTGTTCTACCCAAATGACCAGAAGTAAGTCCTTACGTTTTCTTTCCTCCTTATGTTTCTCAGGCCAGGTGGCCCATTACACCATGAGCCCATCTCCCGTTTCCAAAATGCATTACAGACTGTTTGAAAAAGCTGTTTTGCTATGATAATTGGTAATGAAATATCAAAATAATGTTCAATAAGATGTACTTGTGTTTAATAAGTTGTTTTATTCAGAAGTTAACACAAATAAATAATATTACCAGTACAATACAGTATCTAGCACTCTCAGGAGCAAAACAGAAAGAATCATTTCAAACTTGAACTATGTGACATGGCTTGAATCAACTGCTCCAGTGGAGTTGCTCAGTGGCCAATTGAGTCAACTGTGGTTGTACTGGGCAGCTCCCAGGTGTGAATGGAACTGTGTGAATGTGAAGCAGGGCGTTCCTGAAAAAGAGCATCTGTGCTCAGCGAACCTACCCTGGGTAAATAAAAGGTAAAAAAAAAAAATGTAAAAAAAAAAAAAAAAAAAATTTAGATTAATGCGTTAATTATATTATCGCGCGATACTAGTATAGCGTTAACGCAGCACGTTAACGCCGTTAACGGCCCAGCTCTAATATATATATATACACACACACACACTACTGTGAGAAAATAATAATCACACACACAAAGGGATAATGGCTTATAGCAGACTTAATGATTTTAGAATATTTCAGATAATGAAATTAAATGTTTATATCATCAACTATCCAGTTAGTATTTATACTGTCTGTAACGTTTGGCTACTTTAAATCATTGATTTAAACTGTATTGTACCCATTCTGCAATCTGTTAATAAAGTTTTCAATCAATCAGAGCGAGAGAGAGAGAGAGAGAGAGAGAGAGGGGGCGAGAACGAATGAGAGAGCCAGGCCCCCCCCCGGGTTTTGTTCTAGGTTCGCGTTTTGATCGTCTAAGCTACCGTAGGTGATGACGTCACACTCGAATGTAAACAGGAAGCGTTTAACAGACGGAGATGGAAAGTGGATGATATACAGTAACAGAAACGAATAACCAATAAATATGAAGTTATGTTTAAACTTCTGTTGTCAAGCGTTGTCAATATAACCCACCCCCTTTCCTCCCGAATGGAACAAGTGTTGTGGAGTCCGCTTTGACTGGTGTCCAGCGTTAGCAGCAGCTAACGCTAGTTAGCTTAGCATAATCCTAATGGATACCGTGGATAGCAGCTAACATTAGCCCATTACTCATGTCAATCAAATTGCATGTTATTAAAGGTCCGCGCTGGTCTGTCTAATGAAATTACAACCGCAACATTATGCCCTGGTTGTAGGCTAATGTTTTATCCAATTTGTATGGATTAATTTAGGAGTGAAATGCGAATGAAGGGTTGCAATCACTACTCGCAAGCTTGCCCCCAGATGATATTTTCCACTCGCACCGGCCAGATTAGGGGGCAATTTGCGACGAGATGATCGCAGTGTACAGCCCTGTGTTAGTGACCACTTGGTGTGGATCGATCCTAGTTTGTGGTGGTGTCCTATAAACTGACACGCAGTTCACTTGTTTATTGTTTGTTTGTCTGTATGTGTACCGTGTTTGTTCTCCCCTTACCTTTTTCCCTTTGTGTGGACTGGGTTTAAATCCCCACTGAAATAACATCTCTTTTCCCCTTGGGAAAAGCTGTGGAGGTTTGGATTCCTACCCTAATAATAAATATAATTTACCATTTGAAACGTCTTCGTTTACTATCTGCCTACCCGGGACTGTTTGAAAAGCATTTACTGAGAGGGGCTGTTTCTGTTCATGTACAGCCTGCTCCAGCTACTATTCTGTGTGGTCGTTAGACCTCTGTACATGACAGCAACCCTGAAAGGATTATTTTTCTAGAAGAGCAACACTAGCCAAAACATAGGCATTGTATGCATAAAAAGGGGCAAAAGCTAAAGTTAAGTGACTGTTACTTTTGTAGCAGTAGTTTGATTTGATCGTTTATTTGATAGTTTATTTGATAGGGACAGCACATGTTAATTGATAGGGACAGCACATGTTAATGAACATCAAGTACAAAATACAAAATGTAAACATGCAGGGTTGTAGCAAGAGCTAATTTACACCAGGAGACAGCAAAACTCTTTCAATAAATAAATAGCCTGCTTAGGGTAAAAGCATTGTGACAATCAATGATAAAAACAACAATAAAAACAAGAAACAAGTTACATAAACTAAATCAGATTAAAAATCACAGTTCTGGTTTGCCTTAAGATGCAGTTTAAGATTAGTCTTGAACATGGAGTATGTGGGGCACTCTAATCACAACTGGTAGGCTATTCCAGTAGTTACCACCTTTAACAGAACAGTTTTAGCAAAGGTAGTATACCGAAAAAGGCACCTTACAGTCCCCTCTACTGAGGGCCCTGGTGGCAATGCCAGTGTCTCCTTTTTGTTTAATGTCACTGCCTTTTTTACTAGTTGTTGGCTACAACTTTGCCACAGTAGGCATTAATCACTTAATAGTTCAAATGTCTGTGTCCCATTCCTGTTTGCACACGCAGATACACACACACGCACACAGTGGGCCAGTGACTTTGGTGGTATGTGCTATTGCACAGATGTGTGTCCCGTTCGCACATGCACGCACAGTACAAAAAAATATAAATGTATTTAAAAAAAAAAAAAAATATATGTTACTTGAAATATTTTTGTGTGCTCCTAAATATTTTTGTGTGCTCCTAAATTTCTTTGTGTGCTCCTAAATGTTTTCATTCAGCGCTCCTTGGGAAAAAGGTTAGCGTAGAGCCCTGGGGGGGGGAGTCGTTTCTGATTATTGATTACCAATAATGGCATTCGTTATTGCAACATCATACGCTGACCAGAGGGCTTGGCTATGAAAGCAAGGCCCGATCGGGCTGTAATTGACGTCAAATCGCTCTTACCTGTGGCCGGTTGGATTCCAAAAAAGATTTCCCAGTTATTGATCGCCATCTGGTAGATCGATATGTCCGTTGGCTGATGCTATATTCCTTTACTGCATACTGCAGGGAACAAAATAACTACACGCCATTCGCCAAATGCGTGTAGAGTTACCGTCTGGCGACTAAAAATAATAGCTCTGCCCGCCAGCTGGCGTGTAGTTCATATCAATACTCTTATTTTGAAAATCGTGTGCGGGTCTCATTGCCGCACCAAGCGCAGCTCCAGTCATAATATCTGGGCTCCGGCAGCTAGCAACGTTCAGGTTCATACTCTTATTTTGAAAAACACTTAGCAACTCCGCGAGTCATATGATATCCGCCCACTCTGTGTTGTTTCTTGAAAACAGAGCAGCGTTAAACACAGCAGCGTTAACACAGCAGTGTGCATACAGACTCAAAATAAGTCTGATGTTTTTTTTCTTCTCACAACGAGTCCAATGCAGCTACATGCTTTGCACCCTCGCCATTCCTTTATGCCCACAATCACTACAACGTTAACGTAAGCTAACAAGCTAATCCTGATGATCAGACGAGGCAGAGCCATAGACTCTCCTCTCCCCTTCCCTGTGTGTGTGTGTGTGCGTGCGTTTGGAAAGACGACAGAGTCACTAGTCAGGACTCAGGACAGGAGTATATTATAGTAAACTGAGGATTACTGAGGATGGACAGATAATGTTGATATTCAAATATAAAAAAGTTTCGAGAGGAGTGGAAGTTTGAAGACAGACTACAATATGATGCGGGGGTGGTGAGTTGAAACAGTGTGCGTGTGTGTGTCCCGACCCCACTTCTATGTTTCAATAAATTATTTGCATTTAAAACTATTAACGCTGACTCATTCCTTCAGTCCACTAAAAATTATGCTAATATTCCTTATGTTGTTTATGATATTAATTGAAAATAGCATATGAGTATTATATGTAATAATAACACATGGCGATATACTAAAAAGCTATTTATAATTTTTGGCTGGTAAATAATCTGCCCGGCTGGTACTTTTAAAAAGTCAAAAAGTTAAGTTTGTCCCCTGAACTGTACGCATGGTTTGGTGCAGACAGTGGCGACGCTAGCTCACCGGCTAACGACGTCACTGGCGTGCCGGCCGTCGTGGAGGGGGGCACTCTCTCAGTGCCGGAACACAGTGTGAGAAGAGCATTTATGCGGGTGAACACCAGAAAGGCAGCTGAACCAGATGGGATAAAAGGACGTATACTTAAGTCCTGTGCTAACCAGCTATCCCCAGTGTTCACCACCATATTTAATCTATCCCTGGCTGAGTCCGTGGTCCCCGACTGCTTCAAGGTTTCCACTATAATACCGGTACCAAAGAAATCCTCCCCAACAGGTAGGCCTGTCACGATAACACATTTTGCTGGGCGATTAATTGTCCCAGAAATGATTGCGATAAGTGATATTATTGCGGTTTTGAGAGAAATAATTTTTTTGAGAAATGTATTTCCCATAAGTTTTCAATAAACTTTTTTTTTTTACTAATATAATGATAATAGCATAATAATGCAAGGAAACTGTTTCAAAGTGCAATAAACCTTTATTTAATATGGGAAGACATTTTAAATATCCTAAATTACTACCTAACCAATCAGATATGAGGTAGCGTCAGAAGCAGAGTAACCTCGTTCCCAGTTTTATCTCCGTGAGAGCAATGATAAAACGAGCAGAGCAATGTGTGTGGACAAGAGGCGGGTTGCTACGTTTACTGTAGGAAGGGGCTTTTAGACCCATGTTTTTATTTTTTGCTTCGAAAAGAGGGACATCCTCTCAATATGCGGGACATTAGGTAAAATGGCTGTGCAGTATACAACCAAAAGCGGGACACCTGGTCACCCTAACTGTGGCTCGCGTTTGTTTACTGTGGCTCGCGGATTATGTGATGGGCAAGCTACTTGGAAAATGTAGTAAGCTACACTACCAGTTACTCTCGATTAAAATATAGCTCAACAATAATCAAATAAACACAAATATATACTATCTCTATTGGAATGGAGACTTTTCAGCACAGGATAAACTAGGGATGGGCAAAAAAAAACAGATCGTACTCGTGGAGGAAAACGCTGTACAAAATAAACGTCTTTTCCGGTGTTTTAGACTTTGCTCTTTTATTTTGAAACCCACCGACCGGAAGTATTGTTGTTATTATCCTAGCAGAACCTATGAGCGGAAAACTTGTGTCGTCCGGTTCTGTGTTTTTGAGCTAATTATAAAACAAATGTTGAGATTGTTGGTGAACAACTAACTTTAGGTTAGTTTTAACGTTAGCTACTAACGTTAGATGCAGCTACTACAGGCAATCAACGATGAGGAGGAAGCGTCATAGCATCAACACTAGATCTTTAATCTTTATTTAGCAGTCCAGTTTCTCCGGGCAGTAGCGTATAGCGTTTGTTCACGCTACATCACTACTTGGGTCTAAAAATAGCTACACTACAAAGAACGCTACTTGGTTCAAAAGGAGCGACGCTACCATCACGCTACTGAGAAATGTAGTTAAGCTATGTAGCGTTGCTACTGCCCAACATACGCATGGTGCTCACAGGAGCTCCCGTGCTGTACTCTGTAGTAACGTCAGCGGCCCGCCTCCCCACACGGAGAGGTACTGGTTCCCGCCTCATTAAAACAAACACGCAAATAGCAATTAATTGCGCCCATCAAAATCATTGCATTCATTTTCATTATTGCGCGATAAATTGATTTATTGCTTATTGCAACAGGCCTACCAACAGGTCTCAATGACTACAGACCGGTGGCACTCACCTCTGTGGTCATGAAATGTTTTGAGAGGCTGGTTAAGGATTACATTTGTGCCTCCCTCCCCAGTGATATGGACCCTTTGCAGTTTGCATACAGGACAAACAGGGCCACTGACGATGCGGTCTCTCAAGTACTACACAGCACCACCTCTCACCTAGACTGCCAGAAGGGGGGCTATGTGAGACTGTTGTTCATTGACTACAGCTCAGCGTTCAACACCATAGTCCCCACCAGACTGGTGGACAAGCTGATCGAGCTGGGTCTGAGCTCCGCTCTGAGCGCCTGGATACTGGACTTTGAGCGAAAGGCCCCAGGCGGTCAGGGTGGGGGGTCAGACCTCCAACACCATCACCCTGAGTATCGGGTCCCCCCAGGGCTGTGTTCTGAACCCCCTGCTGTATTCACTATACACACATGATTGTGTGGCCAAGTTCAGCTCCAACTCCATAGTGAAGTTTGCGGACGACACGTGGTGGTGGGGCTGATCTGACGACGACGAGAAGGCCTAACGGGAGGAGGTTGAGGCACTGGACCGCCTGCTCCTGAACATTGGTAAAACCAAGGAGCTGATCGTGGATTTTAGGAGAACACCGCAGGGGACACACACACCACTGAGGATAAGCGGGGCTACCGTGGACAGGGTGAGCAGCTTCAAGTACCTGGGGGTCCACATCTCAGAAGACCTGACATGGACAACACACATAGACTCAGTCGTAAAGAAGGTGAAGCAGCGCCTCTACCATCTGAGTTTAGG
This sequence comes from Notolepis coatsorum, assembly GCF_963971535.1. Lineage (NCBI taxonomy): Eukaryota > Metazoa > Chordata > Actinopteri > Aulopiformes > Paralepididae > Notolepis > Notolepis coatsorum. The sequence continues at coordinate 130,126,998 of NC_140175.1, forward strand.
AAGTATCGGGAAAGATACTCCAGTCCTTCTACTCTGGAGTTGTAGAGAGCATCTTGACTGGAAACATCACTGCCTGGTATGGAAACAGCAAGGCACAGGACAAGAAGGCCCTACAGAGAGTGGTGCACTCAGCCGAGTGTACTACGGGTATTGCACTACCACCCCTGCAGGTCTTCTATAACAAGAGGTGCAAATCCAGAGCCTGCAGAATAATGAAAGACCCTCACCACCCCAACAACAGCCTGTTCAAGCTGCTGCGGTCAGGCAAACGCCTGCGAACACCAGCAACTAGGACATAGAGACTTCGGCTCAGCTTCTTCCCCCAGGCCATCAGAGTCTTGAACACCGAACTCTCCACACACAAGCACACACACTGTATACGCTCACACTCTAACAGTCACTTTAGCATGAACACACACACACACGCTGCACACGCTCAACTCACGGTCACTTTACACAATGGAAAGGTCACTTAAAAAAAGAAAAAAAACAGGAGTGCTCCTTGTATAGTAAATACATGGATATAACAAGTTAGCATAAGGACACATAGTATAACTGTAGATTGTATAGTATAGCATTGTACAGTAGTGTACATAAGACCCAGTGCCTCATCCGTAGCTAACATTGTATTGCACTATCGCAGGACCTTAGCATGTCTTACCATGCTGTTCGTAAAATGCATGTACATTATACCCGTTATGTCTATTCTTATTACTTGTATTATTGTTGTATTATTGCACACATTTCTTATTCTCATTCCTTTCTTATTACTTGTATTATTGCACAATCGTTGCGGGCATGACCACCCGCATTTCACTGTATGCTTGTATGCCGTGACAAATAAAAAACTATTGACTTGACTTGATAAGCTATCACTGAATCTGAAAAAAAACTAAATTTATTATTTTTGGCAATCGAAAACGAGATGAAAATATAGTACTGTCCATAGATGCAGTTGATATAGAGTTACTGAATTTCGTTTTCTTGGTGTAATTATGGATGATAAACTAACATGGAAATCTCACATAGCACATGTTAAAAAAAAGATGTCCAAGAGTATTTTTGTTATGAATAAAGTAAAGGATGCGTTAAGAGTATGAGGCAATGAGAACACTCTACTGTTCACTCATCTCACCTCAGTTATTGTGTTGAAGTATGGGGGAATACTTATGGAACCAATATAAAACCATTATACTACAGAAGAGGGCTGTAAGAATCACAGAGTGAATTATTGAGAACACACAAACATATTATTTATTAAATCTAGAATAATTAAACTTGAAGACATGGTTAAGTTTCAAACAATGTCAATTATGTTTAGGGCAAGAAATAAGACACTGCCAGAAAAAGGACAAAATCTTTTTCATTTAGAAAGTGAATTTAGTAGGAGGAAATACAATTTTAAACATCAGTTTGCACGTACCACACTTAAATAGATGTCCTTCAGTTATTGGTGTAAAGTTGTGGAATTCTCTCCATAGCGAGCTTAACACATGCCCATCTGTGTGCCCAGTCTGCCAGCGCTGTAAGCCTATGGAGATGTTTACCTTCTTTGGAGGGCTATAACTTTTTAAATATTATAGCTATATCGGCATTACTATGGCCCATTCAACATCGGGTATCTATCGTTCCGGATGTGGGAATGTTATGTTTTCATTCATACATTGTTGTGTTAATACCGTCGTTTTTAAGGTTTTCTGCAGTAATTCCTAAAATGAGTTATAGGCCCCGACGCATATGATAGATTATCGATTGGCGTTTCTTTCCTATACACGCTATATTAAAAAATTCAAATGTATATGATCGGTATACATTATGCTTCATCATGCGTGAAGGAAAGGGGGGGGGGGGGTCGTTTATAATTCCTTGATAGGCTTTATTTAGTATGGGTTAATACGTTGATCAGACTGATTGCAAACAAGGAAATGGACAATCAAGCTGAAAATAATGTTAGATTCCTCTTACCGTTCGCCGATGAGACGGAGGAAAAATATTCCAATTATTTGACGTCGATCTGCTAGATCCATTTCCCGTTTGTATGACGCAATAAACGCCCAATGCACTCGATTGTGTATCTAGACCCACGTTACAATATATCTCTGGCGGAGGAATTTCCCTGATGCACCGAGCGCCACTTCCGGTTTGGCGTGGAGTGCAACTCGCCCGAAATACACCAGGCGGCGGTATTGAGGCGTTGCAATATCAGAACAGGGCCCAGCTGCGTCCCGGAGGGAGGCTGGATGAATTATGAATGCCATGGAGAAAAAATTTAATATTGATCCCAAAAACAGTTACCTCGTTGTTGGCGCACAACGCATGGCGGGCAATAACGAGTATATATATAGTGTTTGTCAATTCAAAAATAATTATAAAAAATATATATTTAGTCAGTATGAGAGTCAAATGTGATCTGAATAGTGAGATCTTTTCTTTTCTTTATTATTATTTATATAAATTATTATTTTGTGTAAATTAGGTTGTACGCCGACCATCAAGTAAAACTACTAGTTTAGGAATAGGGGGCAGGTAACTATAAGAATTCTTCTTCCCGGTATGGTATTTATGATTTTGTATGAAAACTCTATGATTGTATTGCTTCCATGTGGCAAATAAAACTCTGAATCTGAAATTAATTTCAGATTATTCTGATTATTAACCTCTTAAGCCCGGAGCCCTATTTTCTGAAAATCCACCTAAAATACATACCTAAGTAAATGGAATATTGCTCCACTTCTACAAGGTCCATTTGCATGTACCTGGTATCTAGGGACATCTATGGACCTCAGGGAAATATTGTGTCTATTACTAGGCTTGCTTAAATTGTGATGAAACAAAGGAGAATATGAATTATGATTTTTCTTTGCATCTTTGACAGTGAATAACACCATGCTAAAAATGACCAGACATGAAGAACTGCCACTGAGCTTGTTCAGTACCTTCTTGAGATCATGTGTACAAAAGATTTAAGGAAATGAATAAAGGGAATATGATTAAACAGAAGGTTTTGTAGATACACTACTGAATTCTTAAAACAAAGCGGCACTCGCAACTCACTTTTGATGCTCCAAGGTGTTTTTAATTGTGACAAATAATAGCAGCAGATACAACATTTAGACCCTTCCGGTCTTTTTCAAGTATGCGTTGCGAGCCCCGCTTTGTTTTATGTACTACTGTTTTTACAGTTTGGCTCAGCACCAAGGAACGGAGGCTGTGCGTTTTCTGGACAGTACTGAATTCTCAAATCCGGACCAATGCAATTTGAAATATCATTATACAATATAGAATAGCAGGCTTATAAATTACCTTATTATAGCCAATTTGCACATTCATGGATTGTGCCAAATCTTATCTTTCAAATGCCCAAGTTCAATTTGGATTTAGTATCACCAGGCGTGCATAAGAGCAGATAATGAAATCTACTGTATGTACAGTAGCTTTCTTATTTTTGCCAGGGCCGCCATTTTGAAACTGATTATTGCTCAATGCTAAAAATAGGGAAGAGAAACTAACTGCACTCCAATATATGCCAATAACGTTAAGTTTTGTGGTATATTATCCCGAGTAATAAGAGATATTAAAGAAATTCATACAGAAGTAATTTGCTTGAAGCCCCATAGAGGCCTTTGGGAAGTGTCGTTCTGAAAAATTCCAACGCTCATTGAAAGCTCTCAATGTCCTATTCAAAATGGCGTCAAAACCACTAAAATTCCTGACGTAAAGTTTTTCAAAATGGCCGACTTTCACGATAAAAACGAATACTAAAATCGCACTAATAACACTTTAACCTATTGGTAAACTAACGTATTGATGATAATATACATTATAACTGCTGTTGTGACATGGTTATGATGTTTGTACTTGAATACGTTTGACAAAAACGATAATTTTATAAACTCAATGTACCTGGGGGCCGCTGGAGGTAGAGTCTGGGTGAGGGGCTGCATCAAATATTCCACAAAAAAAGGGTTTCAAGTATTCCAAAAAAAAGTACAACTGATCCAATCTTCTCAATCTTTAGCAATACCATTTCAGAACATAAACAGTTCTTCAGAACATGAACGGTTCATCAGAACATAGGCTCCTCAGTGGTGTCAGTGGACTCATCCACATGCAGCTATGGAAATGCACTGTGCATTTTTTTTTTCCTATCACAAAGCTGTTTTAATCAAATCACCAGCCAGTATTTCAGTTATTCTGGTTGCTGTGCGATCTGAGGGGGATTTACTTTCGTTTGCCTTCAAACATGGTCTCCATCACTTCAGTCATACATTATTTTATTATGTATGCATCAGAGAGCAAGCTATAACACTGAAGAAGGAATACATATTTCCGAAACATGTTTGTTTCAGGCTGCCATTAAATTTTGAACCTGAGAGTGCTGGTCTGGCTTCACTGCTTCTTTTATATAATACTTAATGGGATTTCAGCACCCAGTGTCGTATCTTGAGAGCGCGGTCTAACTTGACATTTGCATCAGAGAGAGAGAATGGCTTCTTGTGTTTAGCCAACACCCATGCCACCGAGTGAGGACTTGGTTGCTTTTTCTCGTTGTGACATAGATTTAACAATAATTCTGCTTGCAGCTTGATATGATGATTTCATTCCATTTATTTGTGTGGTTCTTAGCACTGAATTTTGAGGAAAGGTTGCATAAAAATAACCGTTTTGTTTCGTAGTGGCGTTTCAAATTGCCACTCTTCACAAGAGCTACCGTTACTTGGCATATTAGTCACATTGGTTTGGTGCTGGGACTCAGGATGAACACATATTTTTCAGTCCATTTACCTTTGAATTGCAGTCAACTTTTCTTTTACTGCCCATCTTTGAACATGCCATATTTTCTGCTGGCTGCCTGCTGGCGAAACTAGGCTACTAGCTACATTTATCTCACGGAGAACAAGGTTACTGTAGATGCGCTGTCAACTCTCTGCTCTGACTCGGACTGAAAGAGACGTCACGCATTCCATGAAGACCCGCCCTACTCCGCATCTGATTCGCATACTGTGGGTGGGGGGGGGGGGGGGGAGCGCTGACGGGACGCTGAATGTGATTGGACCAGAGCAGAGTACACAGACAGAGTGGCAGTGGAGCCGGACATGCAGAGCACTGCTTGCAGAGGAGATAGCGAGGATGCATTTGCCTTCCACTTTATCACTCCGGAATCACGTTTCAACCAAGTCACTAACGTAACGTTGCTGTCATGAGCCTGCGCTATGGTAGCCTACAAGTGATAAAATAAATAAAACTTCCAACTCGGCAAAAAGTTGTGAGCGGGCCGCACTAACTCTAAACTTTGATGTCAAGTAGGGGGCCGCAAAATATCATCCAGCGGGCCGCAATTGGCGAGTTTGAGACCCCTGGTCTAGTCAGATTGATTTATGATGTGGTTGTAATTTGCGGTCCGCACGGGTGGAAGAGGTTAATCTGATATTCAATATACATTATTCATTCATTTCCAATGAATACAATCCGTGAATTAACCTCTTAAGCCGTAGCCATATTTTCAGAAAATCTGCCTAAAAGTACATACCCAAGTAAATGGAAGATTGCTCCACTTCTACAAGGTCCATTTGCATGTTCCTGGTATCTAGGGACATCTATGGACCTGAGGGAATGTATTCCCAGTGTCAGAAATATTGTGTCCGTTACTATGCTTGAGTGAATTGTAATGAATCAAAGGAGAATATACATTCTTTTATACACATTTTTTATTCACTTTGAAGGTGAATAACACCATGCTAACATTGACCAGCCGTGAAAAATCCAGGTGCTTATTCAGCACCTTCTTGAGATCATGTGTACAAAAAATAAATAAAAAAATAAATGAATAAAGGGAAGATGATTTACAGGATTTTTTGTAGATACAGTACTGAATTGTGCATGCAATTTGGAATATGAATATAGAATATCAGGCCAGAGTTCAATCTGGATTTAGTACCACCAGGCGCCCTTTACAGGGCAGCAAAGACCGTGAATGAAATCTACTGTAAGTCCAGTTACTTTTTTGTAATGAAAAATGCTCCTCCATCTTTCAAGATGTTCACAGACCTGGTATTCTATATTCATATTTCAAATAGCATGTGTCCGGATGGCAAAATCCAGTACTGCATCTACAAAACCCCCTGTAAATCATCTGCCCTTTATTAATTTGCTTAGATTTGTTGTACACTTGATCTCAAGAAGGTGCTGAATGAGCTCAGTGGCAATTTTTCATGTCAGGCGTTGGTGCGCCTGTACAGCAGAATCAGGAAGTATCTGGGGCATCGTGAGCCTCCCACGCGTTACTCCTCGCCACTGCGAGATTGCGCTGTTCAGGTGAAAAGATGCGACAGCTGCCTCCTCGTGTACCGGAGGGGACACGTGATGCAAGGCTTGGTCCTCACTGCAGCCGACCAGTGGGAGGCATAGTCTAGCAACGTTCGAGACAAGGGAGGGGAGAATTGAAGGGAGAATTGGCAAGGCGAAATTGGGATGGGAGAAAAATAGAAAAATAAGGAGAAAATGTGGGAAAAAAATAAATAAATTATAAAATAATGTATATTCTCCTTTGGTTCATTACAATTTACTCAAGCATAGTAACAGACACTGGGAATACATTCCCTGAGGTCCATAGATGTCCCTAGATACCAAGAACATGCAAATGGACCTTGTAGAAGCGGAGCAATCTTCCTTTTAGGCAAATTTAGAGTCTGGCTTAAAGGAACACTCCAACATTTTGGGAAATTTGCTTATTTGCCATCTACCCTAGAGTTAGACAAGAAGATACATACCTTTTTCTTCTCTGTGCATGCAGTAGGAGTAGGAAGACGTTGGGAACTAGGCTAATGGAGGAACCTACTTCCAACCAAGTCACTAGACTAGACTGACGCTAAGCTAGGCTAACGGTGCGCGTCTTCCTACTCCTACTGCATGCATAGAGAAGAAAAAGGTATGCATCTTCTTGTCTAACTCCAAGCTTGCTTACATGCTTCTTTTTGATTTACATAATTCTGAAAAGGTTGTGCTTGTAAGGGGTATTTTGTACTTTTTTGCAGATCTCTTGTGGGAATGTGTTGTCACTTCCTATGTTGTCACTTCCTGTTTGACTTGTATTTACTAGGGTCACTTACACTTCATGCTTCATGCAAGCCATTCTGAAGAAGGTGTGTTCACACCGAAACGTCATATGATTACAGGCTGCCAATAAATTTGGAAAAACCTGGAGTGCGTGCCTGGACATTGTTTCCCTATTTTTTATGTATGATATCAGAGGTTACAGCACCCAGTGTCAAGTCTAGTGAGGTGAGCGCGTTCTACTACTTTTTTCATTCATATTTCCCTCACAGAGGCTGGTCTGATGCTGTGGGACTCGGTACAACTCTGCAACGCTTCAATACTGCCACCTGGTGGATGATCGGCGAGTTGCCAAACCGGAAATGCCGGGTGGATATCGGTGCGTCTCCTAAATACGTCCGGCCACTCGCTTATCATTGCGGGACTCAAGACACACGTCCATGTGTAGCGATCGCTGCCATAACTCAATAATCAACATGATTTGGGCTGTTATTATTATACAAACCGGAAATGGATCGCCTCGATCCCCATCAAATAACTGGGATATTTTTGCGCCAGTGTCATCGCCCAACGGTAAGAGGAGGCTGCCGTGACTTTCAGCGTGAGTGTTTATTATTATCCATACAAACTGCTCTGATCTATATATCACCCATACTACATGAAGCATTTAACGACGATCACGGAATTATAAACGACCCCCCCCTCCCGTTCACCCGCGCATGATCAGTCATAACGTTTAGGACCATGTACAGTTGAAATTTTTAATATAGCGTTGATCGGAACCAAGCGGCATTTGATAATCTATATATGCATTTATGCCTATATCTCACGTTCTAGGAATTACTGCAGAAAACGATAAAAACATATTATACTCTAGACGGTATTTTCGTATGAATGAAAAGTAAAACGTTCCTACATCCTGAACGATAGATAATCGATGTTGAATGGGGCATAGTAATGTCAATTTAGCAATACAATTTAAAAAGTTATAGCCATCAAACTCTGTGGCAGTTAATGTGTTAAGAGGTTAAAGTCGACACTTATAAAGTCATAATGTTTACAGATTAAAGTCAACATTTCCATACTTGTTTCCATGCAGTCCAAACAGCTCTTCTCCTGGTCCACTTGTGACGGTTTCATGCAGTCCACCAAACAGACAGACGGTTCTCTCAAACCAAGGTGTGAGAGGCTACGAGGGGTAGTCATATTCAGACCAATCTTGAGGGAAAGTAAGGAAAGAAATATCAGTACATTTTACATTCATCCTAACAAACAAAGGTCTAACTTTTCAGTTGGAATTCATCAGGAACACAGAAAGCCAAGCAAGAACCACCAGTCCTTAACCAGCTATAAATAGGTAGTTCTCTTTTCCTAGGATAACAAATTGGAAAGGAAGGAAAATCCTGACGGGAAGATTTTCATAAGAACTGAAAAACACATGGGTGTATATATAGACAGAATGGCCTGACAGGACAACAGCTATCTGGAGGGAGATAGTGATAGAGAAGAGTGTCAGTGGAAGGAGAAAATGAGAATTGGTCATTTAGTTTTATGTAAGAGGGTTACAGATTTAACTATGGTATTATAATAGAGGAGATTCTGGCCTTTCAAATGATGCCTCACTTGGCCCTATAAACCCATTTCTACATTCATATTGCATGTGTACTGTCCGGATGGCAAAATTCTGTACTGCATGTACAAAAGCCCCTGTAAATTATCTGCCCATTGTTCATTTGTTTAGATATTGACTATACTTGATCTTACGAAGTAGCTGAATGAACTCAGTGGCATCTTTTAGCTTTTGGTCATTGTCAGCATGGTTATTCACTGTCAAAGATGGGGGAAAAAAATATTTATATTCTCCTTTGGTTCATTACAATTTATTAGGGCTGTCATGATTCATCAACCATGTCGACGATGAAATTTCATCGACTATGAAATTTCGTCGACTTGTATGCCTTTTGCGGTGGAAATGGCAGACGTTCAAAGTCATAACATTCGCAACGTGTAATCTAACTCGGGGGGTTCCCAAACTTTTGAGCCCGCGACCCCCAAATAACGGTGTCAGAGAGCCGCGACCCCCACTATTATAGGAGGTAAAATACATTTAAAATTATAATATATATATATATATTTTTTTTATAAATGGAAATGTATGGTTAAAACATGCAAACATGTTTATGACATTATGTTTATGTACATCACTACTGTGTTTACTAATGTATACTGTATTGTATTCCTTTGTAGACAACCACACACATGCAAATTCCCAAATAACATTAACTGCAGCACGCCTCTGATACTTTAATCGGAGTCACAACCCCATAGTGTCCGCCAGCTCTATCAAACGCACCTGTGGAGGCCCTAGCCCTCCTTTTCATGGTCCTTCGAGCCGGATAGAGCTCCTTCAAGACGCTATGGCAGACCAGGACACCACAGAGACCACCGCTCAGCCGCAGAGAGAGCGCCACCTACCAAGCCACCTACGTGACTTCGAAGTGGGATATGAACCTCAACCCAGTACTCAATCTAGTACTCAACCCAGTACTCAACCCAGTATTCAACCACAAGATGAACCTCCAAAGGCCCTATCACACGCATCACAGCGCCGGGCTAGCGAGACGAGGACCCCATCTACGAGGAGCGAGCACCCACATCCGTCGATCACATCCAGACACCCGGCGAGTGAGGCAAGGGCTCCGTCTGAAGGTAGTAGGTCCTCACATCAGTCAATTCCTAGACCCACCATAAGGTCAGGTGTTGGCTCCCATCGTTCATACCCAGCGAGTGAGGCAAGGGCTCCATATGAAGGTAGTAGGTCCTCACATCAGTCAATTCCTAGACCCACCATAAGGTCAGGTGTTGGCTCCCATCGTTCATCTGGGAGTGTACACCGACAACATGCTCTCACCAGTCCAGGAAGCTATCCTTCAGGAGCACATCCACTGCCTGGAGTTCGAGGAGCTACAGTGCCAGGTACAAGAAGACTGCAACGCCGACCTGGAGTGTCAAAGCTTACAACGCCTACAGCAGGAAGCACGGGAAGCTATCGCTAAACGCCTTGACAGGCAGAGGCGGCTTAACACTATGATCGCCGGGGACGAGTTAAGACGTCATTCCTAGCCATGCTCATTCTGCCGAAGACGCCGTAACTCGTCTTTGATGTCAATATTTCAAAAATCTGTGATCGAAATCATATTTCCCCTCCGGAGCCCTGAGACACACTGCAACTCTCTAGCGGTTCAAGAGCGCCATCTGGTGGCCGATCGCCAACCGGAAATGAGCCTTTGAACCGGTAGTGCTCATCCATATGTGGTCCGGGCACTCGCTATCGTTAGAGAGACTCCGTCTTGATAGTGAACATCGATCGGTGCAAATAACTCGAAAAAACAACATGATTTGGACGTATATACTATTATACAACCTGGAAATGGATCGGGCATTTCTCCATCCCATAATAGAAAAAATTCTGTTCCACGCTCATCTGCCAGCGGCGCGAGGAAGCCATGGTAAGATTCAGCATTATATTCTAACGTGTTCCATATAAACTGCTATGATGAACATATGACCCACTCTGGATGAATCATCCAACGCTGCCCACGGAATTATAAACGATCCCCCGCCCATCCGGTCATCATCAGATGATATGTAGTAACTCCTAGAAGCACATCCAGTTGAAATTTTTTATCTCGCACAGATTCCTACCAAACTGTATTTGATCATCAATATAATGCATTTAGGGCTATAAATCACGTTCTGAAGAAAGCTGCAGAAAACGATAAAAACATACTTATACTTTAGACCATATTTTAGTATGAATATGTAAATGAAAACGTTTAACGTTGCTACACCCTGAACAATACATATAGGACATTGAATGGGCCATAATAATGGCAATTTAGCAATAGAATTTAAAAGGTTATAGCCCTGCAAAGAAGGGGAACTTCTCCATAGACAAATAGAGATGGCGAGGGATGATAAATTATGAATTTAACCCATGGCGATCAAAGTGTTAAGAAGAAGGAGAAGGAACTTCAAGTAGCCAAACTGGTCACCTCACTTCTTCAAGAGTCAGAGACGGGACCACGTAACGGTGTATTGCCTCCCAGGAGCTTCTACTCCCTACCAGTGACGCATGCTCCACCAGCTAGGGATGGGTACCTTTCACATTTGAACCGATACCGGTACCTGTGAATCGATACCGGTACCCAACGGTACCTTTTTTCTGTACTTTAGTATCAAGAAATTTTATTTACTGAGTCGTGAAAAAAAATTATCCAAACTTCAAATAACTACAACTTCGACAGTTTTCGGCTTGCCATTGCTCCGACTGCTTTGTTGTTGAATCAAGTAAAATCCTAGGTAAGCATATATTGTGCGTGTGAACGTTGACATGAAAAGAAAAAAGTTTAAAAAAAAATAAATAAAAAAATTGGTATCTCACTTGATTTGATACTCTGTAGCAGCGTTTCAGTTAGCCGGTAATTACCGGTATTTGACCGGTAAAATATGTTGAAGTCCGAATATTTAAATCTCTCCGGTCTTAATGTCCGGTGAAAATAATTCCTCTAAGCACAATATTATTATTTGAATTGTATTAAAATAGGCTAAAATTAAATAGCCTATGCGACGAACGAAACAATCATTACATTTGTTTCATTGTTGCTTCACTCTGATAAAGCGCGGATGGCGCCGCTCAGATGCGAATCTTTTTTTTCTCTCTTTTTTTGAGCCTGTCTGGCCGCCTAAATATTAAAGGCAACCAACTTGTGTCTAGCCACGCCCAACTTGCGTCCAGCCACGCCCCCGCGGCGACAGCAGAGCGGTAATCCTCCCTCTTTTAAGATCTACAACTAGCTCAACTGGCAGCGCTGCATTGCTGTGGATCCTGTGGTCCGTTGGTAACAAGTTCGATTACCCATCAATTTCTCTTTTTTTTTTTTAACGTGCATTCTTTCGCCGGTTACTGGTGAAATGATCGCCATAGGACTGGTCGAAGCGCTCGACTCGTGGGGACTGAGCGAAGACCGACAAGTCTGCATCACAACAGACAGTGGGGCGAATATACTCAAGGCATGTGGACTCAACAACTGGACACGCCTCCAGTGCTTTGGACACCGACTACATTCAGCCATTGGTCATTTTTTTTATTATTATTAAGATCCGTCTGTCTGATATTGTGGTCACTGGTCACATATTTTGTTCCATTTCTAATTTAGTTGAATAATTCTGTATTAGCGTGATGAACATGAAGTCCCCCACCGTGTATTTTCAAATCTGTACTACTGTGTAGTAGGTAGTAGCAATAATGATAATATATGTTTAAAAAAGATTAGGCTAATAAAATAATTACAACATGTAAAATATTCAATATTGTAGAGAGACATGCTGTTATAATAGTACTTATGCTTAAAAGTTAAATAAAGTGATTACAAGAATAAAGCATTTTTTTATTACAATATTCAGTTGCAGGCAACACTGCAGTATTGATTTGACTGACTTGTGACGACTGTATATTTTCTGTTTATTCACACTTTTGTTTAACATTTGGTCAGTTACTTTAGTAGACTGTCAGTGTCACAGTCAAAGAGTCAATGAATGGTATTTTATATCTGCTAGATTCTGCTCAGAAATGATCTGAAATTAAATAAAAATGTAACAACTGTGTCAACACCTATTTCCTTCTTCCCTTTTCCTCCTCAGAGACAGCAGCGAAAGACAAGAGGGTGGAACGAGCCGTCGGTGTGTGCAAGAAGATTGTTGCTGCATTTTCCTACTCCTGGAAAAAGAAGAGGGACATGGCAGTTGCTCAGGAAGAGCATAACTTGCCCAAGCACAAGCTGGTGTCAGAGTCACCGACCAGGTGGGGCTCACGTCAGAAGATGGTGCAAAGGGTGTTGGAGCAGCAGAAGGCCATCGCTCAGGTACTCACTGCTGACAGGAAGACCAGGCACTTGGTGCCCACCTGGCAAGATGTGGATATGCTGGAAGCCATGAATGAGGCCTTGAGTCCACTCCTGGAGTTCACCGATTCACTCTCTGGTGAATCATATGTGAGTGTATCCTACCTCAAGCCTGTGCTGCATCTCTTCAGAACACAGATTCTGAAACGCACTGAAGATGAAGCGCAGCTCACAACAGATTTGAAGACACGGGTCATGGCATATCTTGACGAAAAATATGATGACAAAAAAACTGATGATCTGCTTAATGTTGCAACCTTGGTCGATCCACGGTTCAAACTACAATATATCAAGCCAGAGAAGGTTGAGGCCATCAAAATGAGAGTGGTGTCTGAGATGCTGCTCGGGGAAGACCAAGGCCCGGCCCCATCCACTTCACAGGCTTCAGGAGCAGGAGCAGAAGGAGGAGGAGCTGAAGCTGCAGGAGGAGCTGCTGCTCCACCTCAAAAAAAGTCACTGGGAAGCTTCTTTTTGTGACCTGCACCAGGGCAGCTTTAAAACCAGAGACAGTGGACAGACTTATCTTTCTTGCCCGCACCCTGTAATGACTTTGCTTGTCCAAATGACAATACTATTACTTTAGTTTATTTTGTTTGTTTGTTTCTAATTTAAATTTAAAATACAGTTTGAAACCGGCTGCTAGCTAGGCTATGTGACGTGTGCTAATCAGACTTGAGATTCAATTTATTTTTCATTATATTAATACCAGAATTTAGATTTAATTTATTTTCATTGTTAATGCCAGGCACTGCAGGTAGTTCCATATTGTGACCTGTACCAGGGCAGCTTTAAAACCAGAGACAGTGGACACTGGAGTGGACACTGGACAGACTTGTCTTTCTTGCCCGCAACCTAAAGTAATGGCTTTGCTTGTCCAAATGACAATACTATTACTACTTTATTAGTTTATTATTTTGTTTGCTTGTTTGTTTCTAATTTAAATTTAAAACAGTTTGAAACCGTCTGCTAGCTAGGCTATGTGACGTGTGCTAATCAGACTTATTTATTTTTCATTATTAATACTGCCAGAATTTAGATTTTATTTATTTATTTTCATTGTTAATGCCAGGCACTGCAGTTGTATTAATAATAATAATGGATTCAATTTGTACCGCGCTCTACATTCGTGAGAATCTCAGAGTGCTACAGAAGATAAAGACAAAAGTTAAATGAATAAAACAATTTAAAATGAATAAAAACAATTAAAAAGACTAACAACCAGTGAAATGGAAGAACCCAAGTAAAATAAAATAAAAATAATAGTAAAATGAATAGAAGTAAAAATAAAAGTAAAAGAAAATTCAGGCAAAAGCCTTGTTAAAAAGAAATGTTTTTAGGCCCCTTTTAAAAACCTCGACGGATTGTGGTGCTCTCAGGTGGATGGGGAGAGCATTCCAAAGTCTGGGTGCGGCGGAGCAGAAGGCGCGATCGCCCATGGTGTGCAGCTTAGTCCTGGGGGCTTTGAGGAGGTAGGCTGTGTGTGTGTATTGTTTGTTATACAGTTTGTGTTCATGTTCTAACAACTTCTACCTCAGATTTGTGGTTTGGCAAGTAGGCCTAGTTTACTTTGTCATGTTCTCTGACAATAAAAAATAATTCTGAACCACAATTAACCTTCTGGTTTCTTCAGCTGCAAAAATGCCTTTAACCCTGTAAGCCCGGCCTACAAATCTAGGGACATCTATGGATCTCAATCTCATGGAATGTATTCCCATTTCCCAGTGTCAGAAATATTGTGTATGTTATTATTAGGCTAGCTCCACTAGCTCCAGATACAGAGGTACCAGCTAAGATAACACAGTAACACTAGCTCCAGATACAGAGGTACCAGCTAAGATAACACAGTAACACTAGCTCCAGATACAGAGGTACCAGCTAAGATAACACAGTAACACTAGCTCCAGATACAGAGGTGCCAGCTAAGATAATACAGTAACACTAGCTCCAGACAGAGGTACCAGCTAAGATAACACAGTAACACTAGCCGCAGATACAGAGGTACCAGCTAAGATAACACAGTAACACTAGCTCCAGATACAGAGGTAACAGCTAAGATAACACAGTAACACTAGCTCCAGATACAGAGGTACCAGCTAAGATAACACAGTAACACTAGCTCCAGATACAGAGGTACCAGCTAAGATAACACAGTAACACTAGCTCCAGATACAGAGGTACCAGCTAAGATAACACAGTAACACTAGCTCCAGATACAGAGGTACCAGCTAAGATAACACAGTAACACTAGCTCCAGATACAGAGGTACCAGCTAAGATAACACAGTAACACTAGCTCCAGATACAGAGGTACCAGCTAAGATAATTTAACCACTAAACCCTGCATGGACTATAACGCATATTATGATCTGCACCTTTGTGTATACCGTTTACTTTGTCATATTTTATATTGCCTATATTTATTGTAACTTATATTATGGCCAATAGGGTATACAGACTCATATGCAACTCTGTGTATAGTTTATTTTATAAAAATTGTATATTCAGATTAGGGAACGCACGATTTTGGGAAATAATCTAATTGCGATTTTTCTGACAGATATTGCGATTGCGATTAAATTTGCGATTATAGTTTAAAAAAAATAAGCAGGGGCGGCTACGTGGTGCAGTGGGCAAGGCGCTCACCACGAATGCTGGAGACGCTGGGTTCGCCTGTTCGAGCCCAGCGCTCCACATTGCTTTCAGTTTAGCTGGTCATCCGTACTAATACACATTGGCAGTATTAGGGGGAGGGAAACTGATGGGTGGGGATCGGGCGTTGTGGACAGCGACTCCTACAGGTCGGTTGGTGCGCCTGCGCAGTAGAATCAGGAAGCGATGGGGTCGGGGCCCCTCCAAAGCCCAGACCCCTGACGCTGAAAGATCGCGCCGCGCAGGTCAAAAGATGCGACTGCTGTTACCTCGAGTATCGATGGGGACTCGTGCTATGTATGACTTAGTCCACATTGCAGCCAGCTTGTGGGAGGCAAGAAACAGCGTTCGAGACAGGGGAGGGTTGAATTGGATGATACGAAATTGGGATGGGAGAAAAGGTGGATAAAAAATAAATAAAAAATAAGCAGCCCCACAGAGGTTTATTGTAAAATGCGGCTTGCATCTGGCCTATGCGGTGGGTCTTTTCGGGACACCGAGTCTGAAAATGTTTATTTTTTCCTGGGAATCGATACCGGTACCTTTTTTCTGTACTTTACTCTCCCTCTCTGAAGTCTAAACTTCACAACAAACAATCTAAAACCCCTTACCTCCCTCTCCCAAACCGATCTTGTATCTCAATGGGACTTCCTGGTTAAATTTTTTTTTAAATAAAGTAAAAACAATATTTTTTTTTAGCGATTTGATAATTGCATCATTCCAAATGGCGATTGATTAAAAATCGATTAATCGTGCAGCCCTAATTCAGATTACATTTGTTTATTGCTTATATTATATTTATTGCTCTCCTATTACCCTGACCATACCTGTACCCCCCTGCTGCTATGGCGACTGAATCTCCCCAAGGGGATCAATAAAGGAATATCCTGCCCAGTCCAGAGGATAGAATGTGTTCCCCTCTGCATGGGCGAGACCTGTTTGCTGCCATCTCCTCTATCCCAATTGATTGATTGAAAACTTTAATTAACAGATTGCAGAATGGGTACAGTACAGTAGAGCTCAATACACACAATTGTTAAGGTGATGCAGACCAGAGAAAGACTTTCGTCTTGTTTACATCAGGGTCCCCCCATTTCAATTCATAATGACATTTATGACATACACAATATACAGATATAATAATCTAATCTAATCATGACATTTGTGACATACAAGATATGCAAATATAACAGTAAATATATACATACGGGGGGAGGGAACTGTACATTAGGAGGGGGTGGGTGGGTGGGAGGGTGGTTCAGACATTTACAGGGCCAGTTTCGAATTGCAGTCTGCCGTAGGTGCTCTTTGAGAGCGGTTTTATAGGTGGGTAGTGATTCAAACATGTTTACAGCTGTGGGTAGGGCGTTCCACATTGATGTGGCATAATTGCGGAACGTGTTTAGTCCCTTGTTTGAGCCGAATCTGGGTTGGACATGATTTGTGGAACTCCATTACAACAGATAATGCTAGTGGACAATGCTAGCAATTATGTTAGTTACGTCTTAATGTGTCTCTTCCATTCAATTAATAGGGCCACCAGTTTGTCTACCCGTTTTTAAATACTGGATCAACAGAGCTGTCTTTTCAACACTGGCGTTCATGCTTCAACAAGTCTTTAAAAATAGGTAGAATGGTGGACCTAATTGTAACAATTTAATTGTAATTGTTGACACTTACTTTGTGTGAATAATATATTGTAATTGTAGGCTGGACAAATGCAAACCTGTCCTAATATGAATGCATATTTATTTACTACAGATACAAGGGTTCTTAAACCTTTCAAAGTGGCAATATATCGAACTGAGTCGGCCGCACAACCTTTAAAACACCTTCTATTCTCTCGCCTGCGCAAGCGAACGCCAGACGACCCACCGGCGTTGATGAAGACACAGATCATTACAGATCTGGAGAAGCGGTATAGTGAGGAAAAGAGGGTGTTCATGCTGCTGAACAAAGCTAGTTACTTGGATCCACACTTCCATCGAAGAAGGGAACATAAACAGGAGGTGGCCTTACTAGAGGAGATGAAACAAGTGAATGAAAGCAGGAGGTGCAGATGGCCTTACTGGAGGAGATGAAACAAGTGAATGAAAGCAGGAGGTGCAAATGGCCTTACTGGAGGAGATGAAACAAGTGAATGAAAGCAGGAGGTGCAGATGGCCTTACTGGAGGAGATTAAACAAGTGAATGAAAGCAGGAGGTGCAGATGGCCTTACTGGAGGAGATGAAACACGTGAATGAAAGCAGGAGGTGCAGATGGCCTTACTGGAGGCCAACCTCCTCCTAGAAGCATCAGCATAGCCTCTCAAGTAAAGTGAAACAGTGGCTGAAACGCGCCACAGTTGAGATGTTCGGTCATTATTAGTAAGGAGCTGAATAAACGCATATGTCTCTCTATACATAGAGTCGCACCAGTTTCTGACCTAACGTCTGACCTGATAAACTATCATTACACATGGGCAAAACAGAATCCATTCTCTTCGGTTCAAATAACAAACTCAGCAAGACCGACGGCTTCTCAGTTACAGTGGGTGACAATATTGTCACAAGGAAAGAAGAAATTACCTACCTGGGTTCCATCCTAGAGGCAAATCTTTCCTGTGACAAAATGGCATCCAATGTAATAAAAAAAGTCAACCAACGAACTCGATTCCTGTACCGGATCTCCTCACTGGTAAACAAGAATACCCTGAAGACTCTGGCAGGAGCACTCATTCAAGGGTACTACGACTATGCTTGCACCTCATGGTACCAAAGCACCTCAAAAGGCGCTAAAAACAAAATTACAAACATCTCAAAACAAACTGGTCAGACTACTGCTTTACCTTACTCCTAGAACCCACCTCACCCCTGCCCACTTTGACAACCTAGGATGGCTTAGAGTAGACGACAGTACAGCAACTTGCAATGGGCCTGCTCTACAAGATACACTACACGACCAAGGTACCCATGTACATGTCAAAATACTTCCCAAATGTCAATGAATACCACGATCATAACACCAGAGGGAGCTCCACAAATCATGTTAAACCCAGATTCGGCTCAAACAAGGGACTAAACACGTTTCGCAATTATGCCACATCAATGTGGAACGCCCTACCCACAGCTGTAAAGGAATGTGAATCACTACCCACTTTCAAAACCACTCTCAAAGAAAACCTACGGAAGACTGCAATTCGAAACTGGCCCCTGTAAATGTCCTAACACAACCCCCTCCAATGTACAGTAAATTGTCAATATTCCAATGTACAGTTTTGCTTGTACAGTTGTACAGTGTGTCCCCCCCCCCTCCTACCCAACCTCCTCCAATGTACAGTTTCTACGTCAAATATATATACTCTCTTTTCTGGACTCTTTTTGTATCACAAACAGTACTGTATTTGCAAATCTGGTATGTCATAAATGTATAGATGTAGCAGTACTGTCTATCTGTATGTCGTGTATGTCATATATGTTATGAATTGAAAATGGGGGACCCTGATCATGTAAACAAGACGAAAGTCTTTCTCTGGTCTGCATCCCCTATTGAGCTGTACTGTACCCATTCTGCAATCTGTTAATAAAGTTTTCAATCAATCAATCAATAGTAACATGTTCAGTTGAGCAGCTTAGCTTGTTAGCTGCTCCAGCTACCTCTGGTCAAGGCCCAGTCTGGAGGAAAAGTGGCAGAAACGCTCCAGTTGAGATGTTGGGTCATTATTAGTAAGGAGCTGAATAAACGCATGTCTCTCTATACATAGAGTCGCACCAGCTTCTGACCTAACGTCACATGTTCAGTTGAGCAGCTTAGCTTGTTAGCTTAGCTTGTTAGCTGCTCCAGCTACCTCTGGTCGAGGCCCAGTCTGGTGGAAAAGTGGCAGAAACGCCAACAGATGAGATGTGCGGTCAGTAGATAAATAAAAGCAGAGTTTACTGTAACTAAACGGAGAGGTCGACATGAAGCTACCTGTGTCTCCTGTGTTGTTCTGAACGCAGTAGAGTCCAGCAGCGTTCTGCTGCTGCAGCTGGAGCTCCGTCGTGTAACTACTTGTTAGAAGCAGCCGGACTTCGGGCTCGTTCCCTCTGGAAGGTGGTGACAGACAGTAAACCAGGAGACACTTCTCTCGAGGACCGCGCATTTATTTGGGTTTGCAGGGTTGACAACAGCTCTCTATTCTTAATGTTATTGACTAAAGTTACAGACAAAGAAAGCTCTACCGTCCCGCTGCACTCTGACCGCGCATATATCCCACAATGCATCACTCTGATCTTACAACGCTCCTCCCACTCTGGACCCGCGCATGCGCTGTGAGGGCCGCTCAGCTCACTCCCCCCACTCTTAACATACTGGAAGCTTGGGGGGAAACATTGATTGATTGAAAACTTTATTAACAGATTGCAGAATGGGTACAGTACAGTACAGCTCAATACATACAATTGTTAAGGGGATGCAGACCAGAGAAAGACTTTCGTCTTGTTTACATCAGGGTCCCCCATTTTCAATTCATCGTAACATATGTGACATACATGACATACCGATAGACAGTACTGCTACGTCTATACATTTATGACATACCAGATTTGCAATTACAGTACTGTTTGTGATACAAAAAGAGTCCAGAAAGAAAAGAGTATATACATTAGACGTAGAAACTGTACATTGGATTGGGTAGGTGGGGGTGGGGGGGGGCTGTACATTGGAGGTGGATGGGTGGGTGGGGGGGGGGGTGGGTAGGAGTGGGGGGGGGGGGGGGTTGGGTAGGAGGGGTGGGTGGGGGACACTGTACAACTGTACAAACAACACTGTACATTGGATTATTGACTAGATGCACTTTTAGAATCACCAGAAAGGCTTTCGAAAACACTCTCAAAAAACACCTGCCCTTCCAATTTTAAATTCTATCAATCAAACAGACAGAGTGGGAGGGGAGGCGGAATAGCAGCAATCATCTCCACTCAATTTGTGTGCAATGATATTGACCTGGGAACATTTTTATCATTTGAATACCTTGCTATTGTATTGAAAACAGAAATGCCAGTAATATGTGTGACATTGTATCGACCACCAAGGTACTCGCCACTCTTCATACAGGAATTTTCAGAACTCATATCGATCTGCATTACCAGGTATGATAGAATCATTCTTAATGGAGATCTAAACATCCATATCAACAAAAAGGATGACCCCAGGGGTTGTGAGTTTCTGAACCTACTGGACAGTTTTGGACTGATGCAACATGTTCACGAGGCCACCCACCAACATGGCAACACTCTGGACCTACTAATAACAACAGGGCTAAACATTGAGAATATATCAGTAAAACAAATTCCAATTTCTGACCATTATTGTGTGTTCTATGGTACAAGCCTAATATTACATAAGACCAGAAGCGAATTCCTAGTTCACAGAAGGCTTCTGGACGCTAGAGCTGAAGCAAAATTCTCTAGTATGATGAAATCATATGACCAATGCAGTGAATCCTCCTTAAATCAGCAAGTGCAAAACTTCCACAGCACCTTGTCAACTGTGTTAGATACTGTTGCCCCTCTAAAGGTTAAAAAGGTAAAAACTGATAGAATCTCTCCATGGCTAAATAAAACCAATGTTAAAGATAACAAGAGAAAATGTAGGATAGCCGAGCGAAAATGGAGGAAACTCAAACTCACAGCTCACTTTAATTTATACAAAGACGCCATGGGCGCATACAATAAGGCAATACAACTTGCGAGAAAGGAATATTTTTCCAAAATGATCTCAGAAAATATGGGTAACTCCAGGGTACTTTTTTCCACCATTGACCGGCTGATTAACATACCACCCCCCCATATACCGCAGCAATCAGCCACAAAATGTGAAGAGTTCGCAGTTTTCTTTAATGAAAAAATATCATTGATTAGAGCAAGCATTACCGCTGATATAGATCTGGCTGTGAGTGAAACCCCACCTGAGATAACTATGGGGGAATTCACATGTATTACATTACCTGACCTCTGTAAGATTGTCTCTGAGTGTAATTCCGCCACCTCCTGCCTCGATCCTATACCAACAGCATTTCTCAAGCGGGTGTTTGATAGTGTCTCAAATCATGTTCTTGAAATCATAAATATGTCTCTTCAAACAGGCACTTTTCCAGATGCATTTAAAACGGCTGTAGTAAAACCACTACTAAAGAAAACAAACTTAGATGTAAACGAACTAAAAAGATATAGGCCAATATCGAACCTTCCATTTATCAGCAAGATATTAGAAAAGATAGTCTCAGTACAAATAAACTCCTTTCTCAAAGATAATAACATCATGGAGGAACTACAATCAGGTTTCAGAACAAATCACAGCACTGAAACTGCCCTTACCAAAATAGTTAGCGACCTCAGGCTAAACTCCGATGCTGGCAAAGTCTCAATTCTTGTCCTATTGGACCTTAGTGCAGCGTTCGATACGATTGACCATAATATCTTGATCAGTCGTCTTGAAAGACTGGTTGGCTTTTCCGATCATGTACTAAATTGGCTCATAACATACATTAAGGGGAGAAGGTTCTATGTTAAGCTTGGAGACAATGTATCCGAGGAACATGACAGCAATTTTGGAGTCGCACAAGGAAGCTGCCTTGGTCCATTACTCTTCTCACTATATATGCTGCCCCTCGGGGACATCATTCGAGACCACAATGTATGCTTCCATAGTTATGCTGATGATACACAACTATATATCTCCGCAGAACCAAATAACACTACAGCCATACAGTCCATTACAAATTGACTGTTAGCAATAAACAAGTGGATGAACAATAACTTCCTAAAATTAAACGAAAGCAAGACCGAAATCCTATTGATCGGCCCAAAAGCGAAAAGGGAAGTGCTTTGTAAAAACCTGGGGAGTCTGTCATCCTATGTAAAGACTGAGGTTACAAGCCTAGGTGTCATCTTGGACTCAGACCTGACCTTTAAGTCTCATATAAATAAGGCCATGAAAACGTCATTCTTCCACCTAAGAAACATAGAGAAAGTAAGACCTTTCGTAAATAAAAAGGATGCAGAGAAACTTATTCATGCTTTTGTATCAAGTCGGCTTGACTATTGTAATGCACTGTTCACTGGTCTTCCCAAAGCAACCATTGGGAAGCTTCAGCTTATCCAAAACTCTGCAGCTCGATTACTAACTCATACAAGGAGAAGAGAACATATCACTCCAGTCCTGGCCACTCTGCACTGGCTTCCAATAACTCATAGAATTGATTTTAAGGTCCTTTTCCTAACATATAAAGCTCTTAATGAGCAAGGCCCAAAATACATAGCAAATTCCCTAGTTAGTTATCTGCCCTCAAGAACGCTACGGTCATCCACTACAGGTTTACTAGACACGCCCAGAAACCAAAAAAGGATAGGAAGTATGGCATTTGCCAACTATGCCCCAAAACTATGGAACACACTACCAACACACATCAGAAACGCCAGCTCTATACACATTTTTAAAGGAAAATAAAAAACGTACCTATACAGTCTAGCTTACAAATAGTTATGGCTTGGAAAAACCTGATGGATCCATGAGGCTAGGATAAGCCTTGTGGACCCAACTTTTTAGATGAAGGAACGGGTACATAGGAGACACGCCTCCAGTTTTTCAAAAGTTTTTGACACGCCTCAGCTTCTGAGCTGAACGGTCGTGTTTTTGCGGACCTCCCAAACTTTCAAACTTTTTAGATGAAGGAACGGGTACATAGGAGACACGCCTCCAGTTTTTCAAACGTTTTTGACACGCCTCAGCTTCTGAGCTGAACGGTCGTGTTTTTGCGGACCTCCCAAACTTTCAAACTTTAGACTGTTTTCTTTATACGTTTTTCTTTTTCTTTCTTTCTACCACAATACACGGCCACTGATGGATCCATGGGACTTGGTAAAGCACTATGGACCCAACTATGACCACTGATAAAAACGTAACTACACTAGCGTTATAAGAGCTAAACATTGCTACCTACCATACAAGTGCATTGGTTTAGTGCACTTCCGGTTGCCACTGAGCGGAAATGTTTGTGCGGACCTGTTCTCCCAAACTGGTAAGCAAATGACTGTTTTTACGTTATTTTCATTTTTACGTTACTATTATTATTTTTTTTTTTTTTTAAACATTGATCTTAACTGATCACTGTGACTTTATTGCTTTTATCGTTATATATGCCTATAATTGTGTACAGCACTTTGAGCTACATGACATGTATGAAAGGTGCTTTATAAATACTTACTTACTTACTTACTTACTTACTAAGGGAGACTGCAACTCGAAACTGGCCCCTGTAAATGTCCGAACACAACCCCCTCCAATGTACAGTAAATTACCAAGTATGGTCTTGTCAATATTCCAATGTACAGTTTTGTTTGTACAGTTGTACAGTGTCCCACACCCACCCCTCCTACCCAACCCCCCCCCCCACCCCACCCACCCAACCACCTCCAATGTACAGCCCCCCCCCCCACCCGCACCCCCCCCCCCCACCTACCCAATCCAATGTACAGTTACTACGTCAAATGTATATACTCTTTTTTCTGGACTCTTTTTGTATCACAAACAGTACTGTATTTGCAAAACTGGTATGTCATAAATGTATAGATGTAGCAGTAATGTCTATCTGTATGTCATGTATGTCATATATGTTACGATGAATTGAAAATGGGGGACCCTGATGTAAACAAGACGAAAGTCTTTCTCTGGTCTGCATCCCCTTAACAATTGTATGTATTGAGCTGTACTGTACTGTACCCATTCTGCAATCTGTTAATAAAGTTTTCAATCAATCAATCAAATAGTGAAATGCCATGTTGGCCTCAATATTTTCAAAACAAAGTATATGTTATGAAATGAACAAGAATGTGATAAAACATGTAATAAAAACGGAGCTCAACGCATACATTTGATCGTAGAAATCCGTTTGTTTCCCCAATACCAAGATGGCGGCGGTCTCGTGACGTCAGAGTGGCGTAATTTCGAAACCTAGCCGCATTTCTGGCAAGACGCTCTCTGATTGGCCGACGCCTGTTTCTACACTGGTTAAGCTTAGGCACTCTTTCGAAGTTGGTTAAGGTTAGAGTTTGTCTTAGAGCATGGCGATAGAACACCAGGTAGTTTGCAGGCTGTTTGACGTGGAAATGGGCAAAGACACAGCTCGTCACGCGATTGGGCAAACTTGTCGTCAGTGGCCAATCAGAGAGCGTCAGTCAGTGCCAATCAGAGAGCGTTTGCCAGAAATGCGTCTAGGTTTCGAAATCACGCGTCAGAGTGTCTTCGAGAATACTTGATTGAATGAATGAATGAATGAAAACTTTATTAACAGATTGCAGAATGGGTACAGTACAATACGGCTCAATACAAACAATTGTTAAGGGGATGCAGACCAGAGAAAGACGTTTGTCTTGTTTACATCAGGGTCCCTATTGTGTATGTCATAAATGTCGCTATGAATTGAAAATGGGGGACCCTGATGTAAACAAGACAAACGTCTTTCTCTGGTCTGCATCCCCTTAACAATTGTGTGTATTGAGCCGTACTGTATTGTACCCATTCTGCAATCTGTTAATAAAGTTTTCATTCATTCATTCATTCATTCATTCATTCATTCATTCATTCATTCATTCATTCATTCATTCATTCCCCCTTTTCAATTCATAGTGACATTTATGACATACACAACATACATGACATTTATGGCATAGGGACATACAGGTATTTAGTACTGTTACATTTGTGCCATACACGATATGCAAATATACAGTACTGTTACCCATAGATCCTGTACATTAGGAGGGGGTGGGTGGGTGGGAGAGAAATATACATACGGTGGGGAGAGAATATATACATGCGGTGGGGAGGAGACTGTCTATTAGGAGGGGGTGGGGGTGGAGGGGTTTGTACATTTACGATGGCCAGTTTCGAATTGCAGCCTCCCGTAGGTGCTCTTTAAGAGCCGTTTTGAATGTGGGTAGGGATTCACATTCCTTTACAGCTTTGGGTAGGGCGTTCCACATTGATGTGGCATAATTGCTAAACATGTTTAGTACCTTGTTTGAGCCGAATCTGGGTTTAACATGATTTGTTGAGCTTCCTCTGGTGTTTTGGTCGTGGTATTCACTGACCTTTGTCGTATAGTGTATCTTGTAGACCAGGCCCATTGCAAGTTGCTGTACATCCTAGGTTGTCAAAGTGGGCAGGGGTGAGGTGGGTTCTAGGGGTCAGGTCAAGTAGAAGTCTGACCAGTTTGTTTTGTGATGTTTGTAATCTTGTTTTTAGCGCCTTTGAGGTGCTTTGGTACCATGAGGTGCAAGCATAGTCGTAGTACCCTTGAATGAGTGCTCCTGCTAGTTTTTTTTGTATCCACTTTTTCTCCCATTTTCTATTTTTCTCCCATCCCAATTTCGTATCGTCCAATTCAACCCTCCCCTGTCTCGAACGTTGTTTCTTGCCTCCCACAAGCCGGCTGCAATGTGGACGAAGCCATACATAGCACGAGTCCCCTCCGATACTCGAGGTAGCAGCCGTTGCATCTTTTCACCTGCGCGGCGCGATATTTCAGCGTCAGGGGTCTGCGCTTTGGAGGGACGCCGCCCCCATCGCTTCCTGATTCTACTGCGCAGGCGCACCAACCGACCTGTAGGAGTCACTGTCCACAATGTCCGATCCCCACCCATCAGTTTTCCCACCCTCTAATACTGCCAATTGTATTAGTACGGACGACCAGCCAAACTGAAAACAATGTGGAGAGCTGGGCTCGAACCCAGCGTCTCCAGCATTGGTGGTGAGTGCCTTGCCCACTGCACCACCTGGCCGCCCCTCCTGCCAGAGTCTTCAGGGTATTCTTGTTCACCAGAGAGGAGATCCGGTACAAGAATCTAGTTTGTTGGTTGACTTTTTTTATTACCTTGGATGCCATTTTGTCACAGGAAAGATTTGCCTCTAGGATGGAACCCAGGTATGTAATTTCATCTTTCCTTGTGATAATATTGTCACCCACTGTAACTGAGAAGCCGTCGGTCTTGCTGAGTCTGTTATTTGATCCGAAGAGAATGGACTCTGTTTTACCCAGGTGTAATGATAGTTTGTTATCAGCGAGCCAGGTGCAGATTTTGCCGAGTTCAGAGCTGAGGGTTTTTTCAACCTGTACCTTGTTCTTGTCAGAGACCAGCTTAGTGTTTCTTCATCTCACGTTCAGACGTCAGAACATTCAAGGTGGCGACCAAACTCTACTCTAGTTCATACTGCTCCTTAGTCCATTCAAATACTTCACATATCTCTCCAGCAGCTGCAGTTAGTCCGTTCTTTACACAATCTCTACATTCTAGATCTGTTCAGAATCACAAGTTAGCATTAGCCCGTTAGCAACATACAACGAGGTGAAGACCTCATTTCCGCTGGCCGGGGACTTCCTCAAATACGCTCCTTGGACCAACTCTAACTTTGCCAGCAGATGGCGCTCGAAGTGCAGTAAGTGTAAAATGAAGTGCAGTCAATGGGAGGTTTACACACAAAAACACTGACTAAAATACATTTTTAGAGGATATGCTTTATTCTCTCTAAACAGACACACTGACTCTCACAACAAACGTCCTAGATCAGATTAGATTCAGATTTAATGTCATCATACCGCACACGTTCAGTAGAATGAAAATACGTTCTAACCAGAGTGCAAATGTAGCAGATAAAGTATATATAATACAGTGTGTACAGCATTGTATACAGGTATATATGTAGATATATCCATACTGATATAGATAAATGTATATGGTATATACAGTGTTGCAGTCTCTGGTCAGAGGTCCCACCTCTTCTCTGCCAGCGGGATCGACTGCAGAGAAACAGGTGGGGGACCCTGATGTAAACAAGACGAAAGTATTTTTCTGGTCTGCATCCCCTTAACAATTGTTTATATTGAGTCGTACTGTATTGTACCCATTCTGCAATCTGTTAATAAAGTTTTCAATCAATCAATGAAACATGCAGGAGCTCCACAGCAGTCTGGAGCTGATGGACAAACTTCAACATAAGACCCCCTCCTGACACCACTGCTGCTACTACTGCCCTCTCCTCCTGCCTCCTGAAATACAAATCTGGATGAACCACAACCTTCTCCAACTCAACAGTACTAAAACTGAAATCCTTCTAATAGGCCCACCTCACCTTCTCCGTAAAAACCCTGACTGCTCCATATCCATCAACAACCACTCTGTCCTCCCCTCCCCCACAGTGAACAACTTGGGTGTTCTATTTGACCCCAAACTATAATTCGAACCACACATCAATAACATCACCAAGATATGTTACTTTCACCTCAGGAACATTTCCCGCATTAGACCACTACTGTCCCCCTCCGACACTGAAAAGCTGGTTCATGCCCTCATGACCAGAGAAAGACTTTCGTCTTGTTTACATCAGGGCCCCCCATTTTCAATTCATCATGACATTTATAACATACATGACATACAGATATACAGTACTGTTTCATCCAGACATTTATGGCATACAAGATTTAAAAATATACAGTACTCTTTAAGAGAAAGAGATAAAAAAATATATATATTTTTTACGGTGGCCAGTTTAGAATTGCAGCCACCCGTAGGTGCTCTTTGAGAGCGGTTTTGAAGGAGGGTAGGGATTCACATTATTTTACAGCTGTGGGTAGGGCGTTCCACATTGTTGTGGCTTAATTGCAAAACGTGTTTAGTCCCTTGTTTGAGCCGAATCTGTGTTGAACATTATTTGTGGAACTCCCTCTGGTGTTGTGGTTGTGGAATTCACTGACCTTTGGGAAGTATTTCGACATGTACATGGATATCTTAGTGGTGTAGTGTATCTTGTAGACCAGGCCCATTGCAGGTTGATGTACTCTGTCGTCTACTCTAAGCCATCCTAGGTTGTCAAAATGGGCATGGGTAAGGTGGGTTTTAGGAGTAAGGTCAAGCAGTAGCCTGACCAGTTTGTTTTGTGATGTTTGGAGCCTTGTTTTTAGTGCCTTTGAGGTGCTTTGGTACCATGAGGTGCAAGCATAGTCGTAGAACCCTTGAATGAGTGCTCCTGTTAGAGTCTTCAAGGTATTCTTGAGATCCTGTACAAGAATGTTGTTCGTTGGTTGACTTTTTCTTATTACATTGGTTGCCATTTTGTCACAGGAGAGATTAGCCTCTAGAATGGAGCCCAGGTAGGTAATTTCATCTTTCCTTGTGACAATATTGTCACCCACTGTAACTGAGAAGCCGTCGGTCTTGCTGAGTTTGTTATTTGATCCGAAGAGAATGGACTCTGTTTTGCCCAGGTGTAATGATAGTTTGTTATCAGCGAGCCAGGTGCAGATTCTGCCGAGTTCAGAGCTGAGGGTTTTTTCAACCTGTAACTTGTCCCTGTCAGAGACCAGCAGGGCTGAGTCGTCCGCTTACAGGAACAAGTTGCAGTCACAAGCTGACGACATGTCATTTGCATAAATTAGGAACAGTAACGGTCCTAGTATGCTTCCTTGTGGAACACCACAGCTCACTGGGAGGGGGTGGGTAGTGTACCGTTTACCTCCACCATCTGTTCTCTCCCTTCCAGGTAGGATTGCATCCAGCTCTAACAATACAGTACAGCTCAATACTAACAACTGCTAAGAGGATGAAGACCAGAAAAGGACTTTCGTCTTTTGAGTGGAGGGGATAAGGGTCCTCCATTTTCAATTCATCAAGTAATTTATGACATACAAGACATACAATTATACTGACACTTGTTTCCAAAGCGAAGTTGTGTACAACAGGTCAGCAGGAAGGGTACAAACAGTGT
The DNA here is from genome assembly GCF_963971535.1 of Notolepis coatsorum. Taxonomy (NCBI): domain Eukaryota; kingdom Metazoa; phylum Chordata; class Actinopteri; order Aulopiformes; family Paralepididae; genus Notolepis; species Notolepis coatsorum. The sequence goes on from NC_140175.1 coordinate 130,156,442, forward strand.
TGAACCTGGGAGCTACAGTCTTGAGTGCATAGTAGTATATACATATTAGCATAGTAGGTAGTAATATAGGCAAGGAAGATTATTTACTAGCAAAGTGCATGATAGTACGAAGGTTAGTTATTTAATTTGATTATAATTGAATTATTTTCATTTCAGATATTGATTGAAGAAGTGTGTTTCTCCTTGATGACCCCCTCTTGATGGCGTGTAGTTAGAGCCCATTGACCGGAGGTAGGAGGGAGCCGTTCCCCTCGCTGCACCAGATGTAGTTAGAGACCATTGACCGGAGGTAGGAGGGAGCCGTTCCCCTCGCTGCACCAGATGCAGGTCAAGGACCTTGAAGCGGATTTGTGCGACAATAACCTGTTAAAGCTGTAGCCCTATTTTCAGAAATACCTAAAGGTACATGCCCAAGTAAATGGAAGATTGCTCCACTTCTACAAGGTCAATTCGCATGTTCTTGGTATCTTGGAACATCTAGGGACCGGGGGTATGTATTCCCAGTGTCCGAAATATTGTGTCTGTTAGGCTTGAGTAAATTGTGATGAAACGAAGGAGAATATAAATTATGATATTCTTTTGCATCTTTGCTGGTGAATAACACCATGAAAACATTGAGGTTCTTCTGATTTCGCTCACTGAGCTCATTCAGCACCTTCTTGAGATCAAGTGTACAAATCTAAGAAATTGAATAAAGGGAAGATGATTAAACAGAAGGATTTGTAGATACAGTAATAAATTATAATCCATTTGAATTATACATAAAAAATGTGACCTTGAACTTGACCTTATTATGGCCAAATCCTACATATATGGATAGGGAAAAGCTTTCCAATGGCAGTGTTAAATCTGGATTTAGTCAGATAAAAGAGAGATATAATTAGCACTTTTTCGATAAATTCTTATTTTCGGTAAATCTTAAAAACATCTGTAAACAAATGTAGTGCTGAAAATATGCACTTTGACTGCTGTTTTGACAGGGTTAAGGTCTTTACTCTTGGCTACATACTGGCTCAATTGGCAGAGTCAGCGGGAGGGAAGCCGGTGGGGTGGTATTCTGGTCGTTGTAAACAGCGACTCCTACAGGTCGGTCAGGGCGCCTGCACAGCGAGGAAGGGAAATGGTGAAGGTAGTGTGACCTCCCACGCGTTACACTTCACCAATGAGAGTCCGTGCTGTCAGGTGAAAAGAGAGCCGCTGGCTGTCTCCTATGTATCGGAGGAAGTGTGATAGACCTCAGGGCTCCCTAGACCGACCAGTGGGGGGCACATGCACGCAACAACCAGGTAGGGAGGGGGGAATTGGCATAACGACTAAATTGGGATGGGAGGAAAAACACAGAAAAACAGGAGGAGAAAAAGAGGGTTAAAATCTTTTTTTTTTAAGAAACACAACATTAATTAATATCTGTATTGATCGATTTATGATAAAAAACAACAGGGTCCCCCGATTGGGGGACCCTACAGCTTATCATTTAAAGAACTGGTAGGAGAGAGAGGGAAGAAAATAGATAATGGATGGATGGGGTTGTAAGGCAATAGTTCTATATATATATAGAGAGAGAGGCATGATATTGTAGTATTCTATTGAGAGGCAGACCAGGACAATCAAACTAAAAAGGAACCTCTTGTTTCCACGTCTATCCTCCAGCTTCACCTCAGCAGTGTATTGCTGATGGTTTGGTGGTGCCATTTGGCCAGATGGTGGCGCTATAACAGCACACTTTACGTTTAGATTTGGTGGGTGTATTGCAGAGGACCCAAGGCAGTGCAGTGTCGAGTGTGAAGTCGATCAGATAATTGTTTCTCGAGAACGGTGCAAGCAGCAATACCTCTGACCTCACCTGCCTGTTATTAAGCGGACAGTGGCGGTTAGCCTAGGCATTATCCAACTAACACCTCTCCTGAAGGCTAACCGGCACTGTCCGCTTCCATTCATTGTGCTAAGCTAGGCTAACTGGCAGCCAGATAGCTTTCTACTGAACGCACAGAGAGGAAACTGGTATCTATCTTCGTGTCTCTCTCTGGAGAAGACGGTAAGCTTATCTCCCAAAATGTTGGCGTGTTCCTTTAAGTACAGGTACTGTGTACTTCTTCCACCACTGCATAGGAGGGAGTGATTATCTAGATGTGGAACCCAGCCCTAGTCTCTCTATGTCCATTTCAATAACATTAATTTCGTTAGCAGCCCCAGTGTCTCTGAGGGATACTATTTATGCAGTCTGTGAAAAAAGTACTTATGGAGGCAAACTTCATCTTGAGAGGCTTAGATGGCTACATAAGCCTTCACTTTTCTCCACACAGCTATTACCAATCCAGCCAATGTCAGATCAGTGGTTTTTCACAAGCGAGGAAGAAGAACGGCTGCAGCAAAAAGCAAAAAGACAACAACTAGGTGCACCTCTCGTTCATCAAGAGCCCGGACTAATGCCTTGTGATGTATATCTGTCTGAATATACCTACATATAAGCCATATACTGTAACTCTATGATAGCATGCACACAAATGCTGTATATACTGTATACATATATTTATATTTACTGTATATATATTTAACCACATATGTCTGTATATACCTGCATATAATCCTTTTTACATACCTGTATATATACTATATCTATATCTGTACATATCCCTTACCTACTCCTACTAGTTTTTCTGCTGGCCAGTATGACTACTAACATAGTGTGTTTACATCTGTATCAATGTACATATTAATACTACAACTCTGATTAGCACTATTATACAGTAGTACTACCTTATATATTTTATACCCAGTTTAATCACCTGTACAGTGTATATTACTATTGCACTTTACTGTTACATTTGCACTCTGGTTGGATGCCAAACTTTTCGTTGTACTGTACCGTGCTGTATAATGATAATACGTTTGAATCTAATCTAATCTAATCTAATCTGGCAGAAAACACATTTACATCACATTGTCATTCTAATGAATTGCCCAGAAAAGTCTCTAAAGTCTGTGGGCCTACATTTAAACAACACGCGGAACACAAGCTGTGCTGCCTGCTCCCTGCTGGTGTCTAACCAGGAACATTCTGCATCATCTCTAGAACATCCATTTAAGGAAAATCTATTTAATCTGTAACCTCAGAATACTGCAGCATTCTTATCATTTAGCGTAGAAACAATAAAGGCCTCGACTTGAAGGACCTGGTTTTCTTCAAGCCAGATGTGGCCAGATGTGGCCTATTTACTGTAAATCAGAGTGGCAGAACGGATGCCCGTATTCTTGTTTTGTTAAACACCGCCATCTAGTGGGTGACAATACACACTGCAAATTCCCCCAGAAAATCAAGTAGGCGTACTGGACATTCTCTTTAAAAAAATTCCCCTGGCCTATTCTCTTTACAAAAATATACATGTATTTCTTATAACAGCTGTAGAAGAAGACTTTATCTTTGGAAGAAGATATTTGTTTAGTCGATCTGACATTTAGTGGTGATTATTATTATTATTATTATTATTATTATTATTATTATTATTATTATTATTATTATTATTATTATTATTATTATTATTATTATTATTATTATTATTATGTTGGCCCACGGTAAATATTGGTGCAGTGATATAACTTTAACCCTTTCACTACCACACTACAGACGGTTAACCGTCTGTAGTGTGGTAGTGAACAGGTTAGCCTTCTGTATTGTGGCTGTGAAAGGGTTAACTCTTGGGTAGTGTGGTAGTGAAAGGGTTAATGGAATTACCCAGCAGAAGGTTGGGAGTGTGAGGAGTTGACTAATGATTCTAGAAACGATATGCTAACGCTACAGTACACCCTCCTACCCTCCTAACGCTCCTACCCTCCTACCTCCATTCAATGGTCTCTAACCACACACCCTCAAGACCCCTACACTCTGCATCTTCCAACTACACACCCTCAAGACCCCTACACTCTGCATCTTCCAACTACACACCCTCAAGAACCCTACACTCTGCATCTTCTAACTACACACCCTCAAGACCCCTACACTCTGCATCTTCCAACTACACACCCTCAAGACCCCTACGCTCTGCATCTTCTAGCTACACACCCTCAAGACCCCTACACTCTGCATCTTCTAACTACACACCCTCAAGACCCCTACACTCTGCATCTTCCAACTACACACCCTCAAGACCCCTACACTCTGCATCTTCTAACTACACACCCTCAAGACCCCTACACTCTGCATCTTCCAACTACACACCCTCAAGATCCCTACGCTCTACATCTTCTAACTACACACCCTCAAGACCCCTACACTCTGCATCTTCCAACTACACACCCTCAAGATCCCTACGCTCTACATCTTCTAACTACACACCCTCAAGACCCCTACACTCTGCATCTTCCAACTACACACCCTCAAGATCCCTACGCTCTACATCTTCTAACTACACACCCTCAAGACCCCTACGCTCTGCATCTTCTAACTACACACCCTCAAGATCCCTACGCTCTGCATCTTCTAACTACACACCCTCAAGACCCCTACACTCTGCATCTTCTAACTACACACCCTCAAGATCCCTACGCTCTGCATCTTATAACTACACACCCTCAAGATCCCTACGCTCTGCATCTTCTAACTACACACCCTCAAGACCCCTACACTCTGCCTCTTCTAACTACACACCCTCAAGACCCCTACACTCTGCATCTTCTAACTACACACCCTCAAGATCCCTACGCTCTGCATCTTCTAACTACACACCCTCAAGACCCCTACACTCTGCATCTTCTAACTACACACCCTCAAGACCCCTCCGCTCTGCATCTTCTAACCACACACCCTCAAGACCCCTACACTCTGCATCTTCTAACTACACACCCTCAAGACCCCTACGCTCTGCATCTTCTAACTACACACCCTCAAGACCCCTACACTCTGCATCTTCTAACTACACACCCTCAAGACCCCTCCGCTCTGCATCTTCTAACCACACACCCTCAAGACCCCTACACTCTGCATCTTCTAACTACACACCCTCAAGACCCCTACGCTCTGCATCTTCTAACTACACACCCTCCTCAAGACCCCTCCGCTCTGCATCTTCTAACTACACACCCTCAAGACCCCTACGCTCTGCATCTTCCAACTACACACCCTCAAGACCCCTACGCTCTGCATCTTCTAACTACACACCCTCAAGACCCCTACACTCTGCATCTTCTAACTACACACCCTCAAGACCCCTACGCTCTGCATCTTCTAACTACACACCTTCAAGACCCCTACACTCTGCATCTTCTAACTACACACCCTCAAGAGCCCTACGCTCTGCATCTTCTAGCTACACACCCTCAAGACCCCTACACTCTGCATCTTCTAGCTACACACCCCCAAGACCCCTACACTCTGCATCTTCTAGCTACACACCCTCAAGACCCCTACACTCTGCATCTTCTAACTACACACCCTCAAGACCCCTACGCTCTGCATCTTCTAACTACACACCCTCAAGACCCCTACACTCTGCATCTTCTAACTACACACCTTCAAGACCCCTACACTCTGCATCTTCCGGCCGCCTGAGACCCACTCCTCTTCGGGCTCCTGGGGGTCATTGAAACGAAGCAGGCTATTCTGTGTCCTCCCTTCACGTTGATGGAAGGAACTTCCCATCACAGTCAGGACAGCTGAAACCACCACAGTCAGGACAGACAGCTGAAACCATCAGTCAGGACAGCTGAAACCACCACAGTCAGGACAGACAGCTGAAACCACCACAGTCAGGACAGACAGCTGAAACCACCACAGTCAGGACAGACAGCTGAAACCACCACAGTCAGGACAGACAGCTGAAACCACCACAGTCAGGACAGCTGAAGCCACCACAGTCAGGACAGACAGCTGAAACCACCACAGTCAAGACAGCTGAAACCATCACAGTCAGGACAGACAGCTGAAACCACCACAGTCAGGACAGACAGCTGAAACCACCACAGTCAGGACAGCTGAAACCATCACAGTCAGGACAGACAGCTGAAACCACCACAGTCAGGACCGCTTAAACCACCACAGTCAGGACAGACAGCTGAGAGCATCACAGTCAGGACAGCTGAAACCATCACAGTCAGGACAGCTGAAACCATCACAGTCAGGACAGCTGAAACCATCACAGTCAGGACAGACAGCTGAAACCACCACAGTCAGGACAGCTGAAACCACCACAGTCAGGACAGACAGCTGAAACCACCACAGTCAGGACAGCTGAAACCACCACAGTCAGGACAGCTTAAACCACCACAGTCAGGACAGACAGCTGAAACCATCACAGTCAGGACAGCTGAAACCATCACAGTCAGAACAGCTGAAACCATCACAGTCAGGACAGCTGAAACCACCAGATGCAATAGAAACAATTGTTAAGGGGATGCAGACCAGAAAGAGACTTTCGTCTTGTTTACATCAGGGTCCTGTCTATCAGATAGATTTATTATTATTATTGGATACAGGATTTTGGGTACCAAGAGCTTCTTCAAATAACGTTATCGTATCCATCATTATTCCAAGATAAACCTCATGAACTGTCATTATGAATTGAAAATGGGGGACCCTGATGTAAACAAGACGAAAGTCTTTCTCTGGTCTGCATCCCCTTATAGGCAAGAAGTGGCTAGAAAACGATTCTTGTTCCCACCTCCCCGGACTACACAATTTTCACTCTGGGTGAAAGATATATTGGTGTAGATTTAGGAACAAAAAGTTCTCCATTGACAAACTAGCCCATTTTGCGCAATCATAATTTCAAAGTCGGAACTAGATCTTTCCTCGCGAACGATACTCAACTCTTCCTCTCCTTCCCTCCCTCAGATATCCACGTCTCTGAGCGGATCTCGACCTGTCTGTCCGACATCTCCACCTGGATGACGACCAACCACCTCAAACTGAACCTAAGCAAAACAGAATTGCTCCACCTGCCGGCCAAATCCTCCCCCCTGACCGACCTTTCCATCACAGTCGAGAATGCAGCTGTGACCGCGTCCCCGACCGCCAAGAACCTTGGTGTTGTCCTCGACGACCAGTTGAACTTTTCTGCTCACATCGCAGCGACAACCAGAACCTGCAGATGACTCCTGAGCAACGTCAGAAGGATCCGCCCCTTCCTGACAAAAGAAGCCACCCAACTCCTCGTCCAATCAACAGTCATCTCCCGCCTCGACTACTGCAACGCACTGCTCGCTGGCCTCCCGGCCACTGCCACTAAGCCTCTTCAACTCATTCAGAACACAGCGGCCCGCCTGATCTCAAACCTACTGAAGTCGACCCATGTCACCCCACTTCTTAGGGACCTGCACTGGCTCCCCATTGCTGCACGAATCCGCTTCAAGGCCCTCAACCTAGCATACCATGCGGCAAAGGGAACCGCTCCTGCCTACCTCCGGTCAATGGTCTCTAACTACACACCCTCAAGACCCCTACGCTCTGCATCTTCTGGCCGCCTCAGACCTACTCCTATCCGAGCTCCGGGAGGGTGATCAAGGAGAAGCCGCCTATTCTCAGTCCTTGCCCCACAATGGTGGAATGAACTACCCACCCCAGTTAGGACAGCCGAAACCCGTCCAATCTTTCGCCGTCGACTAAAGACGCACTTCTTCAACCATTATCTGAATTATTTTTTAAAAAGAGAAAACATTTTATAATATCTAACCCTAACTAACCTTACTGTCATGCACTTGTCTTAATAAACGAACCTACACTGTAGCACTCAACACTTTTATGAACATTGTTACTCAGCTGATGGAGTTGTGCCCTTCCTGATGACTTGTCGTACAGAACTTGTAAGTCGCTTTGGATAAAGGTGTCAGCTAAATGACTAAGTGTAAATGTAAAATGTAAATGTGTATGTCATAAATGTCATGATGAATTGAAAATGGGGGACCCTGATTAGATTGTACTTTATTGTCATTATATTTGCATACAACGAGATTTGGGACTCAAACCTAAGGTGCAGTAATAAAATCACAAGTAATAAAAGAGAAACATAAAATCCTAGAAACATTAAATGCTATACAATAAGACAATGTTAGTCCTGTACAATATACAAAATAACAACAATATACAGAATAGCAATACACAAATAACAATCACAGTGTCAGACGGTAGTGGGTGGGTATTGCACTGTGGATATTGCACATCAGGATGTTGCACAGTGTGGGAGGAGGGGGAAAGCTGAATTACCCTAGACCAGTCTACCTTTGATGGTCTTAGCAAATATGTGTGCCACCTGTATGGCCAGCCATCAGCTAAGACTGTGAATGATGCCAGATATAAAGCATTCTGCATGGCATCATCGGCTTTGCCAGAACTCTCTATGCCCCCGACAAGTGGCGCATTGTACCAATGCTGCAAAAGAGCAGCTAATGTGTGCCCCTTCACCTGTTGGCAATGGGTGGCATGTCGAGGATGGGGAGTTAACAGTGACCTGGATGACTACAAATCCGGCCCCTGATAGTGTGTTGCAGGTGTCCACTGCGGTTGCAAACAAGGAGGAGAGAGGTAATTGTTGTAATACAGTACTTTTACCTTACCACTAGATGGCACTATCAGTCAATACCACCCTCTGCTTGTAGACAGATTTTTAGTACTTCCTGTCATGCTGTATGTTGTGTCTCAGTATGGTGTATGGTGCAACAAGGAATAAAGCTCTGGAAATATACAACAGGTTATGGGCCCAGAACATCGCTAAGAAGCTACACAGAGTTTTGTGTGAGATGAACAGTGTTGTGGGATTTCACAATGGATGACAAGCTGTTTATTGACCGGCTGAGCGGACCAGAGAACTGGGCAACATGGAAGTTTCAGATGGAGCACTTGCTGAAAGCTAAAGGACTATGGGGTATGCTAATTGAGACGGATACATTAGCTGCAGATGCTAATGCTCAAGCACGGGCTGAGTTTGATAAACGGAGAGAGAAGGCATTCTCTATGTTAGTGCTGAATGTAAGTACACCCCAGTTGTACCTGATAACAAGCTGCCAGACTCCCAAAGAGGCGTGGACCACGCTGAAAGGCCATTTTGAGAGAGATACTCTGGCAAATAAACTGTTTCTGAAGAAAAAGTATTTTCGATGTGAAATGAAGGAAGGAGATGGTTTAACTGAACATTTAAAACGGATGAAGGAGCTGACTGACCAGCTATCAGCAATAGGAGCTGTAATTGAAGAGGAAGACCAAATTGTAACACTTTTGGGTAGTTTGCCACCATGTTATGCTACAATTGTCACTGCACTAGAAACAAAGATTGACAGTCTGACACTGCAGTTTGTTCAGCAATCATTAACAAATGAAGAGCAAAAGCAAGTGAATGCTAATGTTAACTCAAGTAGTGCTACATCAGATGGTGCATCAGCCATGTCTTCACGTTTTCGAGGAAATGTGCAGAATAACTCCAGTGGTGGTCAGTCAATGGGAGTAGAAAGAGCAAGCACATGGAGGTGCTACGGGAAAAGAAGGACATATTAAACGTGACTGTCCAAGCTTGAAATACAAAACTAAGAAGAAAACCCACAAGGCCAAAAACATGATGTATTACGATGATGAAGATTCATCTGAAAGTGCCTTTGTCGCCAGAGAGGCAACCCCGACTGACAGACCACAACATGCTGAGTGGTTAATTGATTCTGGAGCATCAAAGCACATGACATGTGATAAAAAGGTTCTTCAAGAATACCAGCAATTCTCAAAAGCACAGTCTGTGAGACTCGGTGACGGCAGGGTGGTTGAAGCCCTAGGACTTGGACATGTCAACATGAAAATGACTTTTAAATCAAGTGATGTAAAAAAAGTCACAATGTATGACGTGCTGTATGTTCCAAAGCTATCTGGGAATCTATTCTCAGTGGGAGCTGCTACCAAGAAAGGAAATACAGTGCAGTTCAGGAAGTCTCGCTGCTACATACATGGAAAAGATAGAACTCTTCATGGAATGGGAACACAAAGAGTTGATGGGCTCTATCAGCTGGATGTTGAAGGAAGTTCATCTGTCTGTCATAGTGCATCAGTAGCAGCCAGCCTGTGGCACCAGCGCCTTGGTCACACCACCAAGCTGAAGGAACTAAAGTATCTGGTGAATGGAGTGGACTTCTCTGCAGAGAAAGAGGTTCTCTTCTGTGAAGGATGTGTGGAAGGCAAGCTGGCTAAAAAGCCATACAAGTCGATTGGAGAAATCCGTTCCAAACGCAAGATGCAGCTGATTCACAGTGATGTCTGTGGTCCCATGCAGACTGAATCTGTAAGTGGAGCAAAATATTTTGTGACTTTCATTGATGATTACTCTAGATGCTGCAAGGTATACTTTCTGAAACAGAAGAATGAGGTGTTACACAAATTCAAGGAATTTGAGAAAACATTCTCAAATGAGTGTGGGCAGAGTGTCATGAGGCTGAGAACAGACAATGGTGGTGAGTACACATCAAAGGAGTTTCAAGAATATTTGAAAGCTCAAGGCATCCACCATGAAATGACTGTACCTCACTCACCACAGCAAAATGGTGTTGCAGAAAGAAAAAATAGGACATTAGTTGAAGCAGCTAGAAGCATGCTGTCACATGCTAAGTTGCCGAAGATGCACTGGGCAGAGGCTGTAGCCACCGCAGCTTACATACAGAACAGGCTGCCCACATCTGTCCTGAAGCAAGAGACTCCCTATGAGAGATGGTATGGAAAGAAACCTGACATGAGTCACATGAAGGTGTTTGGCTGTGTTGCTTATGCACATATCCCAGATTCAGAGAGAAGGAAACTGGACAAAAAGGCTGTGAAGCTTCGTTTTGTGGGATATGCAAACAATGCCAAGGGTTATCGCCTGTATGATGAAGAGAAAAGGAGAATTCTAATCCGTCGAGATGTCATCTTTGATGAATCAAACTTCAACTGTAAACAGGAAGTAAAGGGCGAGATGACGATTAAAACAGGTGAGAGTGAAACACGTGAAGTGAAGAACGAAATAATCATTAAAACAGAGGAGTGTGAAACACAAGATGATGAGGTCGATAGCACTGTCAGAACAAGCGGCAGAGTCAGAAATGCTCCAAGGAGATATGGATATGATGACTTTGCTGATAGTGACTGTTGATCATCATGCCAATATGTGTCGTGTGACAGAGCCAATCACACTGAAAGAAGCAATGGTGAGTCCTAATGCAAAGGAATGGCAGGAGGCGGCTGATTTGGAATATGAGTCGCTGCTGGAAAATGAGACATGGGACTTAGTGGATTTACCAAGAGAAAGAAAGACAGTAGGATCAAGATGGGTGTTCAAAGTCAAGCATCACAGTGATGGACGAGTGGAGAGATACAAATGCAGACTCGTCGCCAAGGGCTACTCACAGTTGTATGGTGCTGACTATGATGAAACGTTTTCACCTGTGGTACGATTCAGCTCTATTCGTACATTACTGTCCTTTGCTATTCAAAACAATCTACAGGTGCACCAGATGGACGTCGTAACTGCATTCCTTAATGGACACCTGGAAGAGGAAATCTACATGGAGCAACCAGAGGGCTACATCAAACCAGGGGAGGAACACCTGGTATGCAAACTGAATAAATCGATCTATGGACTGAAGCAGTCTCCTCACTGCTGGAGCAAGGCTTTCACACAGTTCATGATGGGAATTGGATTCAAACAGAGCACATCAGACCCCTGTGTGTTTGTGAGATCAAGACAACAGCTTGAAATACTCGCAGTTTATGTTGATGATCTCATTCTGATAACGGAGTCGACTGAGAGCATGAACGAGCTGAAAATGGCTCTCAAGGAGCGCTACAAGATGAAAGACATGGGTGAGCTCTCCTATATCCTGGGCGTCTCAGTGATCCGAAATAAGAACAGTGTATTTCTTCATCAAAAGCAGTACATTGAAACCATTCTTCAGAAATATGGAATGGATGATGCAAATCCTGTAGCAACTCCTGCTGATGGCAATGTCAAATTGAGGAAAAGTGATGGTGTCAGTAAGCCAGTGCACCAACATACCTATCAGTCAATGGTAGGAAGTCTGCTGTATGCTGCAATGGCCACACGACCAGACATAGCTCAGGCAGTGAGTGCTGTGTCAAAGTTCAATGCAAATCCAGATGCTTCACATCTGACTGCTGTGAAGAGGATACTTCGATACTTGAAAGGGACAGTGAACCTTGCTCTCAAGTATGAGCAGTCAGACTCTGGAGCTTTGATTGGATTCTCAGATGCTGACTGGGCTGGTGATCAGGATGACCGCCGCTCAACAACAGGCAACATCTTTCTACTGTGTGGAGGAGCTGTGAGCTGGCTTAGCAAGAAACAGGCAACAGTTGCACTTTCAACAGCAGAAGCTGAATACATCGCACTCAGTCAAGCTGCTCAAGAAGGTGTCTGGCTGAGACGACTACTGAGCGATCTCGGAGTGGAGGCTACGTCCACAGTGATCCTGGAAGACAACCAAGGAGCCATCGCAATCGCGAAGAATCCTGTGAACCACTCCAGGACAAAACACATAGACATTCGCTACCACTACATCCGTGAATGTGTGCAGAATGGGCAAATAGAACTGCAATATTGTCCAACAAATGACATGAAAGCAGACATCTTTACCAAGCCACTGACTAAACAGAAGTTTGAGTACCTTAGGGGAGAGATTGGACTTTTTCCTATTTAAATAGAGTGGTTATTTATGCTTGACAGGTGAACGCCGAACGCTGCCTGGTCAAAGCAAGTCTGAAAAATGTGAAAAAGAGTTCCAGTAAAAGCATTGTAAAAAGAGAACGTATTTTTTGTTGTTGTTTAAAGATATTTTTTTTCTTGATGTTTCTTTTTTATGAATGAGAGCATGGCTCTGTAATATTATTTAAAGGCACTTAATGCCATTGTAAAATTGAGTGGGAGTGTTGTAATATTATTTAAAGGGACTTGAATGCCATTGTAAAAGTAAGTGGGAGTGTTGTAATACAGTACTTTTACCTTACCACTAGATGGCACTATCAGTCAATACCACCCTCTGCTTGTAGACAGATTTTTAGTACTTCCTGTCATGCTGTATGTTGTGTCTCAGTATGGTGTATGGTGCAACAAGGAATAAAGCTCTGGAAATATACAACAGTAATAACCAATACAATTATAATAATAATTACACCCGAAAATGTAGGTATTATATATTATTACATATATTAAATTGGGGTAGAGAAAGAAGAGAAGAGAGAGAAAGAGAGAGAGAGATATTTGTGTGTGTGTGTGTGTGTGTGTGTGTGTGTGTGTGTGTGCGTGTTGTGAGCGTCAGTGATTATGTACAGGCTTGCATGTGAGACTACAAACTATATTCAGGTGTGTGTGTTGGTTTACCCAATCTCAGATTGTTTGTGTGTAACTGATGCAGGGAAAGACAGAAAGAGCAGAGAAATGGCTTTTCTTTCTTATATAGTAAACGTTAAGTAAATTACACAATTACAAATATATGGGAAGGAATATATTTAGAAAAAATAAATAACGCACATCCTCCGTTTGTTGGTGCTGAGCCAAACTGTAAAAACAGTAATACATAAAACAAAGCGGGGCTCGCAACTCATTAGTAGTTCCAGCGAGCCCCGCTTTGTTTTAAGGAATATATTTAGACACAAGAATATATTTAGAACAAATTACACGTATTCTGTGCATTAAGGAAGTGATTCCACACGGAGATGGTAAATCTCAACTGTCCAGTCCGTGACCGCGTGACCTGATCAATCCAATCTACTGCTTAGGCCTGGCGTGTTGACAAACAGCGTTTGGACTTTGAGGGTCGGCTGTGTATGTGCAGATTATCCCAATCAACACGCAAACCCAACAGAGATTTTAACTTCACCCGATGCACAAAATCACAGTGTTTGATTATACAGACATATATGTTGATACGTTGCCTTCGGACCCCAGACCCTCCAGGCTATCCAGCCCCTTCCCGACCACCAGCCCTGCCCCCGGCACACTCCACACAACTCAAACAGGTCGCATGGTTAGGACAAAACGCTAATCATATGAGCAACTGAACGGGTCATATACAGTAGACACTGAATGGCGATATGGACGACGGCAAATACAAGGCATAAAATCAAAATATGGGAAGAACTGCCTGGTATTTTGTTGAAGGACCCAAAACCATGTACACATGTATTAAAGTTTTACAGAGTACTTTAAAAGTTAGCTCTGCTGGGAATGTATGCATGTATCCGCATTTCACTGTATGCCCTGGTATGTATATGACAAATAAACCTCTTGAATCTACTCTTTTTGAGAAAAGGTTTTCCAGGAGTTTTTCTTGACAATCCAAGACAGCACTTGCTCACAAAAGGTCATATAATTTACCAGTAGGCCTAGTATTGACACATTTAAACTACATTTTATTCCTCCTTTTGTGTGTGTCTCATGTTCATTACAAGTGACTGCTACACCCGTCACAAAATGTACGTTTTGTAGTCATTACATCAGGATTTTACAGCACTTTAAATAAGAGGAGAATAAGCATGTGCTTGTCAAATACCATATTGGGTCAAAACAAAGGGAGCGTGGCCCAAACATGACCCGCAGGCCCAACATTGGGCGGTACTGCTATAATCCTACCAACAGTTGAGTTTCAATCCAAATGCACACCTAGGGGCTAAAATACAATTGTACATTTCCAGGACAACATCATATTTCTTCCAGGATATTTGGTAATTTTCCAGGTTTTCCATGACTGGAAATCTAGTGTCTGAATTTCCAGGACGAGTGTGAACCCTGCCTGACCCTGGACACTAAAGACTTCTCCCCAGAGGAGCTGTCTGTCAAGCAGGGGGGCAGGAAGCTGAGAGTCAGTGGGAAGACAGAGAAGAAGCAGGGGGAGGGGAAAAGCTCCTACTCTTACAGACGGCAGGAGCTAGACAGGAGTTTGATCTGCCTGAAGGGGTGGATCCTGAGGCCGTCACCTGCTCCCTGGCTCAGGACGGGAGGCTCCACATCCAGGCAGCAAAGCCTCCATCTGCTGAGGAGGCTGAGAGAGAGGTTGCCATCAGATGTTGCCTGGAGAAGAAGACACCAACACCACAGTTCCTCAGCACACAGACAGAGGGAAGCACCACACAGACGGACTCTGGCAACAAACAGGACACTGCTGAAAAGATGGACTCATAATGTTTTATGTCTCTGACCAAATTTGTACAAATCTGTATTTCATAACTTCTACTGTATCCAAACAATGACATAATTTTGGTTTTATATGATTGCATTCTATGAATAAACATTCTGGAAAATTCCTTTTGTTTGACTCATGTCTCACTAATAAATCAAAATAGCTTCAGCTTATAGGACTCCAACATCCTAGACTTGTAACACTAAGCCTTGGGGTTTCTTTTAAACATTGAAGCATGACTGGTACTATTACAAGTAAAAGAGTCAGATGATGGGCTGACCTTAGGGGAGGTCCCAGCACAACACACCTGGGGCTGATGACCTCTCATGCACATGTCATTGCAACACACATCATTGCATGATGACAGGGGCTCTGGAGGTAGAGCAGGCGTCTGGCAATCCAGAGGTTCCAGGTTTGATTCCCGCTCCTCCCGGGCAGCGTGTCCATGTGTCCTTGAGCAAGAAAGAAATATTCACCTAAAAGATGATGGGTGTACAAATGTATGATTTCAGGAACAGTGGTTGATCTAATTCAGCTCAAAGTTGCAAGATGAGCCATTTCCTAGATCAGGATGCTGAGAGAAAACGTCTGAATAAAATATTAAAATAACACATCAACATTTTGGGAAATACACTTCTGCCATCTTCCCCAGAGTCAGACAAGGAGATTGATATCAGTTACATCTCTGTGTGTCTAGTAGCCCAAGAGGGGTACAGGTACATGCTAGCCTAGCTTAGCACAATGACTGGAAGCAGTAGGGAGCAGCTAGCCTAGCTCAATACAAAGTGAAGAAATACAACTTCCAACAACTCCAATTTTTTTTAATCAAATCATAACCGGCAAATGCCCGGTGTGCCAGATGACCAGTCCAGGCCTGCGCAGTGCTATAATGAATATTGAATATTGTAGCAGCCAATGGGATCATGGACTCTGATGATACTGACAGGCATGCAGTGGCAGGTAACATACTGTACCAAGAATACACTGTTCACTATGTGTGTGAGGTACATTTGGCAATAAGGTCCTGGATCGTGCTACATTATATTCTGTAGGGGTGGGGGGGGGAATTTGATACGGTGATATTTTGCATGCCGATATTATATCGATACACTGATGGCAAGTATCAATCCCATTGTGCTGCAATAAGAATTATTGGAGTGAGGTGAACAGACTAACAACCTTACTGTATCATATTAGATAAAACACATTTTTGTTGAATTTGCAGTTGAAAAAAGGTAAAACATCGTGATATTACAGTATTTAATTTTTTATTTTTTACTTATCCTTTATTTATCCAGGAATGTCCCATTGAGATACAAGATCTCTTCTTTCAGGGAGTCTTGACCAACATGGCACACAACAAGTTTCAACATAAAACAGGGCATTAAACAAAAAACATACAATTAAAATATAAATACAGAAGGTCATGTGTGCAGTGGCAAGGAGCATAATCAGATCAGCAATAGCATCAGGTAAAACAGTTACATGTTTCAAGGGCTAATCATAGCATACCTTTAAAAGCATTCACAGTAGGAAGTGCCTCTAGACAAAGTTTTACTTGCAGTGTATTCCATAAAAGCGTATTACCAAGCTCTGACTGCATCAAAGGAACATTTAAAAGCATCCCATTTGCTGCTCGTCTGGTATTAAAAAAGCAAGTATAAAAGGACAGAAGTCTGGAGATATATAAGGGCAGCTTACCTAGCAATGACTTAAGGATACAAATCAACATGTGTGATTGTCTTCTTTGGTACAGAGAGGACCATCCTAATGACTGATACAAAGTGCAGTGGTGGGTGCGAGAGCCTGCACCCGTTACAAAACGTATGGCAGTATGGTACGCAGAATCCAGCTTTTTAAGTATCATGACTCTAGTATTGTGATCGTGGGGATGAATGTTATTGTTGCACAATGTCTATTTAGTTTGGAAGGCTAAGGAAGTGGGAGACAGAGTAGGCAGAAACACAGACACAACGTTCTGACAGGACTCCATGCCAGCCCAGCAGGGCTGTACTTATGGTTCCAGAGATAGGGGGTCTTAACCACTACACCCTAATATACATTATACAGTATACATTATATTATTAGTGTTCTTGAAGCTACTAGGGACAAACTATGCATTTGACATTAGACATGGTCTGTGTGTACCAGTGGCGGCTGCTGACCAAATTTCTTGGTGAAGCACAAATTATTATATTATATATTAAGTTATATTTTTAAAACATCCCCAAGACTGCAACACCCCCATTCCTCCCAGGTGTCAGGCTCCTCATTTGCTTCCATTCATTTTGGGGACCATGTTTAAATATCATACTTCTGAAGTATAAGCAAACTATACTGCTGTGACGATTTCAATAAAACAGACCATTCTGAGTCAATGGTACATGCTTGTACAACTGTACAAGCAAAACTGTACATTGGAATATCTAACATGTATTTACCACCTTCCTCTGCACGAGGCCACAGATGGGTTTTATGTAACACAAGGACAATTACGTGGGTAATTAGAAAGTAAACGCACGCATTTCAGCCACACACACGTCACTGACACACTGGACGCAGCGGCCCAATATATATATATATATTTTAAATCCACTCACCATTTGATGTACTTCTTTACGAGGAAGTGTCCCTGCCATCTGATCACTTGTAAATTAAATCCATCCTTCGATATTTTATTTAATTTTTTATTTTTATCTCTTTCTCCAATTTTTCTCTGATTTTCTCCCCCGTCCCAATTAGTCGTTGTGCCAATTCCCCCCCTCCCCTACCTGGTTGTTGTACGCATGTTCTCCCACGAGTCGGTACAAGGGTGTCCTGATGTCGAACGCACGCTTCCTCCGAGACGTGCGCCGTCAAGCCAGTGACGCTTTTTTCACTTGGCAGCGAGGACTTTCATTGGTGAAGTGTAACACGTGGGAGGGCACGCTATCTCCACCAAGTCCTGCCCCGCTTAGCAAGCACTGAGACCTGACCTGTAGGCGTCGCTGTCCACAACGCCAGATTCCCACCTGCCAGCTTCCCCACCCCCTAATACTGCCAATTGTATTAGTATGAATGGCCAGCCAAGCTGGTAGCAACGCAGAGAGCTGGGCTCGAACCCAGCGTCTCCTGCATTGGTGACAAGCGCAATCTCCGCTACGCCACCTGACCGCCCTCATCCTTCGATATTTTCTGACGAAACGTTCAATGACCTCGTCTGCTTGCAAACAGTTGCAAATCAGGCAATGCAACAAACAGCAGTCTTTTGTGATCTAATCGATCCTTCATTTGCGTGAGGATGCTGTCGAAATCCACTAAACATTGTTCTGTTGATGCGTGACACACGTTCCATTTTCGGGACTCTGACTCCGACAGGTGGTCACTCAGCCAGTCACCCAAGCGATTGCCAAACCTATCCCATCTTCCTCTTCTTCTTCTTCCTCTGGGTGAACGTTTCGATGACTTAGCTATTAGCTCACGCTACAACAAGTTAGCTTACAGAGTCCAAGACGGCACGTTCACGTCAATTACACTACTTCAACTGAGATAAAAATATATATATATATCATCAAACGATGCACAATAAGTTCATGAACAATTGAATACAGATCTTATTCTCGATGTCAGTCTCTTTCAAGGCAAATTGCACACAGTCAGTCTCAGTGGTGAGATGATGACAGAAAAATCTAGAACATTAGTATGTGTATGTGTATGCCTATTTCCTATAAATGAGTATGTGCATGTATGTGTGCCCCTGACGTGTATACCTTATCCTTGTGTATATGAGTGTGTGTAAACCTATTATGTATACATATGAATATGTGTATCCTAGATACTTGTATGCGGCTATACCTGCGCACATGTGAGTGTGATAGAGACAGTGACCGTTCCATAGACACACCATCCGGACATAAAATATATGTACATATATACACAATACATTATAAAGCACAGGTACCATCAGATCAAATCCCCTTTTTCATATTCATCCTTGATAATATTGTAATCCCATCTTAATCATTTGTCCCCAGACCGTTCAGTCAGGTGTAGAAAACTGTCCCATACCTCAGCGAAAATATCCTCTCTCCCTGCGACTCTATACGTCACCCTTTCATATGATGCTGTCCGGAACATTAGTTCCATCCATTCTTTAAAAGTAATATCAACAGGTGATTTCCAATGTCGTAATGCAATTCTACATCCTGATATCATGGCCATTCTATACCACATTCCCCGGTATTTAGGCAGTTTAATCCCTTTCGGTACTATACCCAAAACACATGCCATTGGGGCGTTATTTATCTTCACATTCAAGACCTTACTTAGGAATATCACAATTTGATCCCACATTTTCCGGACCTTCTCACATTCGTACAACATGTGCAGTAAAGTGCCTGTCTCCTTCTCACATCTCCAGCAGATGTCACTGTCCCTTAATTTCAGTCTGGCCAGTTTACTAGGCGTCCAATAGCTTCTGTTCAACACTTTGTAAAAAATAAGTTGTGATTGCGCCTCCCTAGAGAATTTACTCCATTTGGACACCAGTTTCTCCCACATTTCCTCAGTAATATCCTCACGTACATCGTTCTCCCAGCTCAATCTCAGACCCGCCAATTTGGGTGCATTGTATTCTCTTATAACATCATAAAATCTTGACGCACCGCCTTTCCTACGCCATCCTTTATAGAATATTTCTTGAATTGCAGTAATCGGGCCACACTTTGGTCCTCCTATTGATGACGATATACAATGTCTAATCTGTAGGAATTTATAAAAGTTTTTATTATCTATATCAAAATCCTCTTTAATATCCTCAAAAGGCAAGACCCCATCCTCCCCGGCTATATCCCCTAGTACATGTATCCCCCTTTTAATCCAATCGTCCCATATGACATTTCTTACCAATCTTTAGTTTCTTATTATACCATATAGAGGCTCTCGTAGTTAAATATGGGCTATCACCAGTCATTTTGTGCGATTGATTCCAAGTTTCCCTGATAAATGCCATTAAAGGGTTTTTAAAAGGTATAGGTCTGTCTGATTGTGTCAGGAAGGATTCCAGAGATGAGGGATATATCATTTCCTCCTCCATCTTGACCCAAGCAGGTGCCTCCTCAGACGAGTGATTCAGTTTGGAGAGCTGGGAGAGCGAGAATGCATAGTGATACCAGTCTAGTTTAGGCAGGGATAAGCCGCCATTTTCCTTTGCTGCATACATTTTGGCCCGTCCAAATAGCGGCCTTTTGCCCCCCCACAGATAAACATTAATGACTTTGTCATGCTGTTTGAGTAATTGGGTCGGGAGAGTCAGCGGCAACATATATAGGATATAATTTAATTTGGGAGCCAATATAATTTTTACTAGGTTTATCTTTCCCAGGAGGGACATATTCATTTTGGCCCAATTCTGGGTCAGAGCACTAATGTGTTCGATTATAGGGGCAATATTGGTTTGCATCAACTCTTTCAGACCTGGGATCAGTTTTATTCCTAGGTATATCAACCCTGACGGCATCCATCTGTATTGCCACCCCCTTCTGATATCAGGGGGACAACATTTAGAGAGAGGCATTGCTTCTGACTTGCTCCAGTTGATTGTGTACCCAGATATCTCGGAGAAGGACTCGATAATAGTTCCAATGACCCCAGCTGCTGTTCGGGGATTGCTGGATACCAATAAGATATCGTCCGCATACAAAAATAATTTATGTTCTACCTGTCCCGCTATTATCCCTTTGATGTCCTGATTAGTCCTTAGTGCGATAGCAAGTGGTTCGAGGAAGAGCACAAACATTTGGGGAGAAAGCGGAGAACCTTGTCTCGTCCCCCGCCCTAGGTTAAAGGGCGAGGATACGATCCCGTTGGTCAATACTGATGCCATCGGATTTGTGTATAACAGTTTTACCCACCCGGTAAACGATGGTCCAAACCCGAAGCGCTCTAGTGTGTGAAATAAGAATGCAAATTCCACCTTATCAAAGGCCTTTTCGGCATCCAATGAGAAGGCCACTGTAGGTTCTACATCATTCCTGACCTTCCACATTATGTGTAGGAGTCTGCGGATATTATCAGCTGAGTTTCTCCCCTTCACAAAGCCCACTTGATCTGAATGCACCAGAGTTGGTAATACATCTTCTATTCTATTCGCAAGTATTTTTGCCAATACTTTTTCTTCCAAATTGCTCAGGGATATAGGTCTATAGCTTCCACAGCATTGAGGGTCTTTGCCCTTTTTCTGTAGTAATGTAATAGTGGCAGATCTCAAGCTAGTGGGCAAGCCCCCCTTTAACAATGAATCCTCATATACTTTTAATAGTCTCGGAGCGATTATATCACTGAATTGTTTGTAGAAATCGGGAGTAAACCCGTCGTCTCCTGGTGCTTTACCCAATTTAAGGCTGTTGATTGCCGCGTGTATTTCTTCTATCGAGACCCCCCCCTCCATTGATTTTACCTGTTGTTTCGATGGATAATTATATTCTTAAGCCCAACCTGTGCAACTATTTTTGCAGTAAGTGATTGACAGCTGGCCATTACTGCAGTCAGGTCAGAGAGCTCAGAGCTGTCACTTGGACATTTTTGAAGAAAAAAAAATTCACTGGCATTGTTTTTGTTCAAATTCACTGGCATTGTTCACAGAGGAAAACATTTCTAATAAAAAATAATAATAATAAGAAATAAATAAAATAATAATAAGAAAAGAAATATATATATATATATATGTGTATATGTATATTAATAATAATATTTCACTGATTCTTGAAAGTCGGGACAAAACACTTTTAAAATATAATATTTTGAGAATACACACTATATTGATTAGAGTTGTATATTCATGTAGAGAAAGGTCTGAGCTATTTAACCATGTAAAGGTGCGGGCTCTACATAGAAAAACATTTTCAACAAATTCACATGTTTCCCTTTGAAACTTGATTTGTGTTAACTCCGTCAGACACACAAAAAAGTATATAATTCTAATTATTCCAGTCCAACAAGAATCTAAAGTTCTGAAGTATGTTGTAATAGTGTTTAGTTACTCTGGTATGCAATAAAATATAATATATAAACCTCAGGTGTAATTTCACACTATTCTGAAAATCAACTTGTCTGCTGAGCTGCTTTGTGTCGAATCAGACCCGGCTCGCATCAGAAAAGGGTGTGTCTGTCTGAGTGAGAACGCTGTCCCCCGTCCCCGCCCCCCCGCTGATTCGTCCCCGGGGGCGCTGAACCGGGGCCGGTGAAATAGGTGGTCTCAGGTGCGCACTAGTGGGGGCGGTTAGGCCTGGCAGTTTTGTTTGCCATTGCTATGTCTATACATTGTTCGAATGCATTTATTTCTATTAGACCAGTGGTGCCCAACCAGTCGGCCATGGTCGACCAGTAGATCAATGACATGCAATATAATTGCCACAAGCGATGGGATAATGTTAGCTTCTGAACAGGCTAGCTAACTAGCGTTAGCCGTTAGCCATTGCTGTATACTATACTTTCTTGTTCGAATGCATTTATTTCTATTAGACCAGTGGTGCCCAACCAGTCGGCCGTGGTCGACCAGTAGATCAATGACATTCAATATAATGCATATAATCGATGCAGCAATGTTACTAGTAAAGGCTAAGCTAACTAGCGTTTAGCCATTAGCTTAGCGCTATCGTTAAAACACTCAAAAGCGGACTCTACAACACCATCCATTCGTGATAAAATGGGGTGGGTTATATTGACAAGGCTTGACAACAGAGGTTCAAATATAACTTCATATTTATTGGCAATTTGTTCATTTTATATCAGCATCCAGAGTCCGCAGTCCTGTTAAGACATTCCTGTTTACATTTTCGAACGTGACATCATCGACTACGGCAAGCTTACAAGCTCAAAACGCAAACCGTAAACAAAACCCAGAGCGCACCAAGACTGAAGTGTGTACACAAACTAGAGGGGGAAGAGGGGGGGGAGGAGTTCGGCACGGAACTCGGAATGAGGACGGCACGGAGCTGATTCGACCCCGATGTTGAGTGAGAAAGGCCTTCTACCACTGCTCTATTGAGAGCATTAACACACTCCACCACAGCATGGTACGCAAACTGCACAGAACATGAAAGAAAATCCCTCCAGAGAGTCATAAACACCTCCCAAAAAATCATCACCCCCCAACCCCTACCTCAACCACCCCCTTGTAACAGCAGGGAGGATCACGGCGGACCTGAGACAACTCCTGGCCCAGATAGAGTTCACTGGAGGATCTGGAAAGGTCAGGAGGAACACCACCAAGGCCCGCCTGTTCACCGCCCAGGAGATGACGGATGTCATCGAAGAGGCAGAGGACCGTGCCGCCCGCGCCGAGGCAGGAGCTCTGGCCAGGGCAGACCGACAGCGGCAGCGGGCTGAAAACCCAAGAACCCAGACTCCCACAGCCTCCTCCCGTACGCCACGTGGCGGCTCTCTCCCCAGCCGCAGAAGAGGAGTGTCTCCCGGGGCCGCTCCCACCACCAGCTCCGGTCTTGCCATCGCCCGTCCCTCAGCCTCCGTGGCCCTCTTCTGCCTCCAGTCTGCTGCCCGCCTGTAGCCTCCACACCAGTCACACCAGCCTGCTTTGAGAGGGGAAGACCACCACCCCTCCACCTCTGCCTCCTCAACAGCCATAAAGGATGCAATTTATTTATTTGGTTTCGCTTAACAGTTATTTGGGAGACAGCATTCTCAGTTAGCAAAATAGTATTAATTTTCATATGAATAAATAATCATGTTTTATTGTCATGTAGTGATGTTAATCGTCTTTTCTTAACTATTTCTCAGAGCCTGCAGTCCCACCGCAGTCCAGCCGCCGAGGGTCCCAGCCAACTCCCTCTCCCTCCCACCGTACGCTTTTCAAACATGCTGTAACTGTGGGGGACACTATCATTTTAAATATGTCGTGCATTTTGTCATTTTAAATGTATATATGCTAAATCAAAATGTACTTATCTCTCTTCAGAGCCGTGCCCACTGCACCCTGGCTGCCCCGCTCTCTCACCATGGTATGTGTGGTGATATTTTGTGTAGAATAAGCTATTAATGTCACTTAATTATTTTATGGACGGCTTCAGTTATCCGTTTTATGAATCCAAATTACACAGATATGTTACAAACAAGGTAACGGGGAACTACGCCCAATTTCAGAATGTATACATGTTATTCCTCTGGTCTATGACTGTACACAAATATTAGTGCAAATGAACAACTCTCTGTAAAAAAAGAAAAAAAAATACTTAATATCATCCACTAAATTCCATGGCCGAAAGGAACAGGAAGAAAATTCTTATTGTACCTGCCCCTACACACATACAGTACACTGATAGACTGTTCATAGCGCAATATTTACCAAACCAAACAAAATTGACACTTATTTTTAGGGCTGTCAGTTTATCGCGTTAATTCGATTAATTAATTACACAGCAAATTATTGCGTTATGAAAATTAACGCAAAATTTATTTGAAAAATATTTCTTTTTTTACCCATCTCAACTCTATCTTAAGTACACACAGATCATGATAGCCTGACTATAATCAGATCTTGACATAGGCCTATTCCCAATAATAACGCTACTGTATATTGTGGGATTAAATGTATAATTCACTTTCAATGTTAATTTAGTTTATAATGTTGTTCCGTTAAATAGGTTGTTTATAAAACTCTAAGTGGTTCCTTATCTCATTGTGGTGTCCTTTATGTCCTGTATATGTATGATAAAGACAGGCCACTCTGTGACATTATCCTAGTGGCTGTTCTGTATAGTTTAATAGGAGCCTAGTACTGCTCTTATAATTTAAGGCTCACAATCACCCCTGACAAGAAATAGTATAGGCATATTATGCATTTCCTGGATCCTTATGGTTCTGAGAGTGTTGTAGATTTTGTATTCTGTGTCCCTGTTGCTCCTAGATGACAGTAAGCTAAAATATAGTATATAATTTAGGACGGAAATCGTGTAAAAATGTGTTGACTGTTCAAAGAGCTTCAGTGACCTCTATATTGGTCAGAAAGATTCACTATGAGCTTGAATGAAAAATGACTAAATATTGTGAAACATTGACAGATGTCCTCTACGTGAGTCTAAAGCAGGATATGCACCAGCATCTGAAATGCAATTTCCTGAGGGGGTGGGTATACTTCATGACTTGATAATTATGATACAGCTACCACTCAGGAAGGGCTATCATACCAAAATATCATCTACAGACATAGATCTTTAAAAAAAATTATATGGAAGTTTCATCACCTTGAGTGGTACCGACAAGTGAAATTTTGGACTCTGGCACATGGACTATTAGTGTCGTGGGTCCAGTGTGACAACTGTGTACAGTGGGAGGAGGAGGACGAAGACTTTTGGTGCTATTGGTGTTTGGATGAATGAGAATGAATGAATAAATGTATGTATGGTGTATTGTGTTTAGGGGTGTTCCGATACGATCAAGTGATTGGGGCGGGGGGGGGAGAAAAAATCTGGATTTTTTTTTTATTCAACAAACATGACCATGTTCACGTCTTAACTCATACTGAGGCCTTAGTTTTGGTTTTAAATTGCATATCATCATTCAGTTTTTAGATTACTCTGGTTGCAATGCCTCGCTTGAATGAAGTTAACTTTTCACCTGGATAACGTCAACATTCAGGGTGAATGTAATGTGAGCCACCGGCACTCGAGCCCCTCGAGGGACTATTGAGGCAACAGTCTCTCTTCGCCAGTTTCTGACAAAAATGCGTCAAATCGGTTACTAATGGCAAGGCGCTCGCCACTAACGCAGGAGACGCTGGGTTCGAGCGCAGCTCTCGGCGTTGCTACTGGCTTGGCTGGTCGTTCATACTAACACAATTGGCAGTGTTAGGGGTGGGAAAGCCAGTGGGTGGGGATTGGACGTTGTGGACAGCGACTCCTACAGGTCGGTTGGTGCGCCTGTACAGCAGAATCAGGGGGCAGCGTGAGCCTCCCACGCATTACTCCTTGCCACTGAGAGATTGCGCTGCTGCGGTGAAAAGGTGCGACAGCTGCCTCCTCGTGTACCGGAGGGGACACGTGATGCAAGGCTTGGTCCTCACTGCAGCCGACCAGTGGGAGGCATAGTCTAGCAACGTTCGAGACAGGGGAGGGGAGAATTGAAGGAAGAATTGGTGAGGCGAAATTGGGATGAAAAAAAATATGTAAAATTGGATCGGGAAAGATCGGTATCGGTAGATACTCAAAATCACATGATCGGGATCGGATCGGGAGCAAAAAAATTTGATCGGGACATCCCTAATTGTGTTGTAAATAGTTTATATTGTTTTCAATTGTTTATATGTTTGTTTATAAAATGTGCTGGCTGTTGTGTCAAGTTTGTCATATTTTTCAAAACAAGTGATTGTGATTAGTATTTGTTTGTTAGAAAATATAAATGACAGAACTGTTGTTGTTGTACTTCATTCAGTGTTAGCAGTGATGAATATAAAACATTTACCTTTTTTTTTTATTGAAACCAAAATAAGTCATTAAAAAAAACATATACATTTGGGTTTTGAACTGAAAATGGCCTGCAGGGGCCTTTATTTACAAATCAACTTACATACAGTACTTTTCTGTAGTCCAGTAGATGGCAGCATTGGTTTAAAAGGTGAAACGTTATGTCAGAAAAGGTTGTGTATGTCAGAACTACAAATCCTACAAATCCCAAGTCCAGAGGTCAGCACCGGATTAAAGGTGAGGAGACGCCACCTGAATACAGTGGCCGAGATTGGTTAACAAATTAGCATAACAAAAGTGCAACACTAGCGTTAGGTCTTTATTTCTTTATTTCAGATCCCCATTAGTCACTGCCTCAGCAGCGACTATTCTTCCTGGGGTCTGGATCCAAACATATCAAATTAACACTATGATCGCCGGGGACGAGTTAAGACGTCATTCCTAGCCATGCTCATTCTGCCGAAGACGCCGTAACTCGTCTTTGATGTCAATATTTAAAAAATCTGTCATCGAAATCATATTTCCTTTCCGGAGCCCTGAGACACACTGCAAAGCTCCACTCAACTCTCTAGCGGTTCAAGAGCGCCATCTGGTGGCCGATCGGCAGATCGCCAACCGGAAATGAGCCTTTGAACCGGAAGTGCTCATCCATATGTGGTCCGGGCACTCGCTATCGTTAGAGAGACTCCGTCTTGATACAGTGAACATCGATCGGTGCAAATAACTCGAAAAAACATGATTTGGACGTATATACTATTATACAACCTGGAAATGGATCGGGCATTTCTCCATCCAATAGAAAAAATTCTGTTCCACGCTCATCTGCCAGCGGCGCGAGGAAGCCACGGTAAGATTCAGCGTTATATTCTAACGTGTTCCATATAAACTGCTATGATGAACATATGACCCACTCTGGATGAATCATCTAACGCTGCCCACGGAATTATAAACGATCCCCCGCCCATCCGGTCATCATCAGATGATACGCAGTAACTTCTAGAACCACGTCCAGTTGAAATTTTTTATCTCGCGCCGATTGCTATCAAACTGTATTTCATCATCAATATAATGCATTTGGAGCTATAAATCAAGTTCTGGAGAAAGCTGCAGAAAACGATAAAAACATACTTATACTTTAGACCATATTTTAGTATGAATATGTGAATGAAAAAGTTTAACGTTGCTACACCCTGAACAATACATATAGGACATTGAATGGGCCATAATAATGGCAATTTAGCAATAGAATTTAAAAAGTTATAGCCCTGCAAAGAAGGGGAACTTCTCCATAGACAAATAGAGCTGGCGAGGGATGGTAAATTATGAATTTAACCCATGGCGATTAAAGTGTTAAACAAGAATAATCAATAAAACATAAAAACAAAACAAATATCAATAAAACACCAATAAAATATACAAACAATTATAGAACATTAAACCAATCAAAATCAGACATACAAACAAATATGTATGCCAAATTTTCTAATATAGAACAATAACAAATATCAATAAAACAACAAATATCAATAAAACAACAAACGAAGACATCTCAGAGAAAACTAAAACGTGCTCAAAAACAGCACAACATTCCATACACTCATACTCTAATACTCCTCATAACCACTAGACACACATTCCAAAACAACATATAACCCAACACAAGAACCCATTCATTAGACACAGATTAGACCCAACCAAAATCAATCTATTTTTTTTATTTAAAAGGTCTGTTGTCTAAAGGGGGACATATGGTACAATTTAAAGGAGACATGCACTGCTATTCCTAGCACTATTTGGGCAACTTTACACAATTCCTGTGAGTCTATTGAACACATCTGTACGTTTTAATTTTTTTTATCATTGTTTTATATTTCTAATCAAGTACTCAAAAGCCACATTTTTCTCCCTTTGGAGTTCAGGCTGTGTTGGCCTGGCTCCGCCCATAAGCACTTTGAGTGACAGTCATCCACACAGTCTGCGACTGGCACAGAGATAGATAGAGAGGGAGGGAGATAGAGAGGGGGACACGGAGCATAAAGTTATCTCTCCACTGCTTCCCCGCGAGGTCCAGGTTGTGTGTAAATGAGTATGTGCTACTGCTGCTTCCTCGCGCGCGGTTTGTTTCCCCAACAGAAGCTCCCCTCCCTCCCTCCCTCTCCCCCTCCCTCTCGCTCTGTTTGAGGAAGTGAAGATTTTCCACTCGCTCTGCGGTCGCTGTCAACCATAGAGTTAGTTATGCAAATCAGTGCTATATTCACGTCAGCAAAACTGTCAAATCATAACAGCTTAGTTGAGTGAGGGAGGATCTCGTGAACTCGAGACTAGACTGATGAGTCAATATGGTAATTAGAGACACAGACCCATTGATACAAATTCTTTTACTACTTTATTTTTTATTTGTTTTACTATAAAACCATGCTAAACACAAAGCCATTTATAATGCATGTCCCTTTTAAGATTTGAATGATAGTATGAGTACATGGGGATCCTATTGAGTATACTGCTTAAAATAAGTACATGGGGATCCTATTAAGTATACTGCTTAGAATAGGTACATGGGGATCCTATTAAGTATACTGCTTAGGATAAGTACATGGGGATCCTATTGAGTATACTGCTTAGAATAGGTACATGGGGTTACTATTATGTAAACTGCAAACTGTGTTTTGGGACCTGTTCTCTCTTCTTTTCAAGTCTACTCCCAGCTTAAATTTAAAATGTTTATTTTTTCAGTATGAGTTCTCATGTGTGTCTTCAGATCTCCCTTCATAATGAACCCTTTTCCACAAACTGAACAACTAAATGGTTTCTCTGCTGTATGAGTTCTCACGTGTTTCTTCAGATATCCCTTCATACTGAACCCTTTTCCACAAACTGAACAACTAAATTCTGCTGTATGAGTTCTCATGTGTTTCTTCAGATATTCCTTCATACTGAACCCTTTTCCACAAACTGAACAACTAAATGATTTCTCTCCTGTATGAGTTATCATGTGTATCTTCAAATGTTCTTTCCTATTGAACCCTTTTCCACAAACTGAACAACTAAATGGCTTCTCTCCTGTATGAGTTGTCATGTGTGTCTTAAGACTTTCTTTCCTATTGAACCCTTTTCCACAAACTGAACAACTAAATGGTTTCTCTGCTGTATGAGTTCTCACGTGTTTCTTCAGATATCCCTTCATACTGAACCCTTTTCCACAAACTGAACAACTAAATTCTGCTGTATGAGTTCTCACGTGTTTCTTCAGATATTCCTTCATACTGAACCCTTTTCCACAAACTGAACAACTAAATGATTTCTCTCCTGTATGAGTTATCATGTGTATCTTCAAATGTTCTTTCCTATTGAACCCTTTTCCACAAACTGAACAACTAAATGGCTTCTCTCCTGTATGAGTTGTCATGTGTGTCTTAAGATTTTCTTTCCTATTGAACCCTTTCCCACAAACTGAACAACTAAATGGTTTCTCTCCTGTATGAGTCATCATGTGTTTCTTCAGATATCCCTTCGTACTGAACCCTTTCCCACAAACTGAACAACCAAATGGTTTCTCTCCAATATGCTTATTTATGTGTATCTTCAGATTTCCGTTCTTTCTGAACCCAGGACTGCTGTTACACAAACTTTGTATTTTCTGTGTCTTCTTTGGTTTCAGAGTCATCAAACCTGGCCCTGCAGTCTCCTTCCATTCATCAGCGTCATTGGTCTCAGTTTCAGAACGGTCATCATCACTGTCATCAGTCTCAGTTTCAGAACTGTCATCATCGCTGTCATCAGTCTCATTTCCCGAACAGTCTGAAGAGAGGAGCTGGCCATCTCTAGTTGGTTCTAAATCACCAGCTGGATCTAGGTTACTGGCTGGTTCTGATACTCCACAGTCCTCAGCATCAGGTTCTGTTTTCATCTGTCCAGTTGAAGTGCTGGGTAAAGAGTATGCTTCTCCGTTTCTCCCCCTTTGGGTTTGAAGAGGCTGATCATTCTTTTCACCATCTTCACATTTCACTGGGTCTACTGTGATCTTGGAGCGATCAGCTTCTTCCAGCCCTTGATGTAGTTCAACTTTAATCTGTAGGAGCTCTGGGTCCTGGGTTTGGCTGAGTTGTGAGGACAGAGTATTCTCACTATATTCTTCATATTTCACAGGATGTAAGATCATCTTGCACCTATCAGACTCCTCTAGATCTTGACATAGTTCCTCCTGTTCCTCTTTAATCTGTAGGAGCTCTGGGTCCTTGATTTGGTTAAACCACGAGGACTGAGGTTTCTCTTCATCATCTTCACTCTTCACAGGGACAGGGTTGAATGTGACCTTCATGATATCAGCCTCCTCCAGACCTTGGAGCTGCTCTCCCTCCTGACTGGTCCAGAGTTCCTCCTGTTCCTCTTTCATCTGTAGGGGCTCTGGCTCCTCCTGGTCCAGACTGGGGCTCCTCTCCTGCTGCTCAGGGGGAACCTCCTCTTCACAGACACACAGTTGTAAGGCAACGGAGTCTAGAAAGAAGAAGAATTTAAATGTAATTTGTTGTAACCATTACTTTTGAAAGTAACAAACACTACACTCTTGCCAGGAAAGTAACATGTTGAACGAATAGGCCTATATAGGGATGCACAGATCATATACCCAATACTAGCTACATTTATTGATCTGTATCGACTACAGTTGGTCAGATCTATTACCAAGTTGTCATGAAGCTTCCTCCTCCAGTAACATCAGAGGAGAAGGAAAAGGTTCCCAGCTTTCCTCCAGAATGGATCTGATTCCACTTGATGAGATATTGGCCAAAGTTTGACATTTCTATAACATAAGGCTATAAAGTAAGACATGTACACGAGTATCTTATCTTTTACAGTCTATGCTTGTTATGTTTACAGTCTATGCTAGCTTGCCAGCAGTCTGAGCTGACCAAATATTCTTCTTCTTAACTTTTTAATTGGTTAAGTAATGCCTCCAACTACTTTAAGGAGGTTAGATCCCTTTATACGGCCATCATTTTTTGAAGTTGTGAATTCAATTCAATTTAATTGTCTAATATCTGAGCAGAAAGAGATTTGTCTGGCCTTTAATTAATTAATAGGCACATTTTCTGAAGCCGGCCATTTGTTTGATAATAATTATACGGAGCCCCCTCTAGGTGATCATGAGCTGGTGCACACTATGAGGCATGCCTCAGTTTACCTTGCAGCCCTTCTCTCCCTGTGTTGTTTTTGAAGTATTACAGACCATTGATACCAGGAAATCAACTGGAGAGGTTGACTCTTTCTTTCTCCTCAGGTTAGCTGCTCCAGTAATTACAGAACTAACATATATAAAATGTGTCATTGACATCATGTATAGTTCCTAGTATCTGGAAAATACCTCATGTTGTTCCATTACATAAAGGTGGAGATAGAAGTAATCTGAATAGCTATCGCCTAGGGCTGGGCGATATGACCAAAAACGTTATTGCGATAAAATTATAAAATTATTTTCATATAACTCGATATCGATAATTATCGTCGATATAATGTCTGTCAAGTTTAATTAACTTTTTATGCCCGGCGCCGATGGACGGGCTATTAATAGACTTGTTTTTCTGCTGTGAATGTCTCGAGTTGATGTCGTCATCAGTCCGCGCACGTTAGCAGTTAGCCAGAGCGAGCAGTACTGTGTATCCCATGACAATGTACTAGTAAATATCCCTAAAATACTCTGTGCCGCCACAATACATTGCAACGACGTCCACCGTATACCACACACTACTATAACCGTGGCATCAGAATTCACGCCACACACATACTCGGCACGTAAATATATTAAATAGCGCCGTGCAAGCTAAGTATCCTAGCAGCCTTGAGTCCTGAGCTGTGGTGCGTAAGGACGTCATCACGTAACGTTGGTTGTTGTTAGTGAGTGAGCTGAGCCGAGGCTGAACGGAGCCAAACTTGGAAAATCGATATATCGAAACTTTGCGACCACGTTTCATGTTTATTTCGAGGAAATAATTTATCGCGATATTTATCGTTATCGTTTTATCGCCCAGCCCTACTATCGACCAATATCCAAGCTATCCTGTCTTGGAAAGATCAGTTTCTCTCAGATCACTCTATATTAAGACCACATCAATGTGAGTTTAGAGCAACAGCCACTACTCTAGTTGTAAATGGTATAGTATCTGACCTTGACAGAAGTAAACACTGTGCTACCTTTTTTGTAGATCTGTCAATAGCATTTGACACAGTTCATCACTCTCTTCTATTGCAAAGGTTAATGAATGTTGGCTTTGACACATCTGCTTACAAATGGTTTCAGAGCTATTTATCCAAAAAGCATACTTTTACATTTACTAGTTTAGTTTCAAGTGTTGTTTTATTTGTCACATATAAATTGTACAGTACATTACAGTAAAATGCTTGCTTCTGTATGAGCCCCATGATAATATGCTTCATATACAGTAAAAAAGTAAAAAGAATAGGATCCAAACACTATACAATATACAAACTAAAGTATAACCTAAAGTACAAAATTTAAACTATGAGGTACAAAATGCAAACCTTTTAAAATGCAAAATGCACGAATGAGGTATGAAAATGCAAATCTTTTAGTAATAGATTAAAATATGGTGTTAAATATGTTTAAAGTGAATGTTAAAGGTGAGTGTTTGTTTTAAAGTGAGTGTGTGCATGTGGATGTGTGTGCAATGAATGTAGATGGATGGATTAGTGTTGCATAGAGTCATTGAGCATCCTGATGGCCTGGGGATAGAAGCTCCTTTTGAGTCTCGCTTACTGGCCATGAGACTCCGGTAGTGCTTGCCTGACCGCAGCAGTGCAAAGAGGCAGTTGTTTGGGTGGCTAGAGTCTTTGACTATTCTCTTAGCCTTGGCGCTGCAACGCCTGGTGTAAATGTCCTGGAGAGTGGGAAGCCCACGTCCAATTGTGCGTTTGGCTTATCGAGACACTCTCTGCAGTCTGCTGTGGTCGTGTGCGGTGCTATTCCCAAACCAGGAGGTGATGTTTGTTCGGATCTTTCAAGAATGTTCTATTTGAATCCCTCCGAAAGGTCTGACAGGCACCACGCAATGGATGACTCAATGGTTAGTCATTAGAGTTTGTTTATTTAAACAAACTAGTTGAGATGTTTTCTCCACAATACAACCTTTATAATTCCCACAGTTGACCACAGGCTTACCATAGGTCAAAAACCTGTGAAACAGAACAAATGCAGTGCATACACATTAATCATAATATTAATATACAATATATATTAATATCAATACCAATCAATCAATCAATCAATCAATATTAATATCAATATACATATTAATATATCAATACCACTATCAAATATACATACACTATTCATTTTATATATTATATTATATATAATTATATTTATATTATTTATAAATATACATTACACTTTATCAAACCAGCATGTCATGTCCCCTTTAATTGTGGGTGAAAGGAGGGAGAACTAGAAAGACTCCATTTCCCAGAATGCATGGCAATGTTTACTTCCTCCTCCATAACGCGAGCCACTGAGCTCCTCAGACACAGCGCGACCCACATGCGTGTTGCTTAATGACAGCCCTTGAGTGCAAGGGCGCTTCCGCATTCTTCGCCGCGCATGCGCATGAGGTCCTCGCTTAGTTCAGACGCCCCATTCAACACGGTGAATCCCAAACTCGAAACTCCGTTAAGCTCCAGAGACTGAGAGAGGCTGAAAAGTTACCAAAAACCTAACGGGAGCATTATAGACTGTCATACAAATGTACAAATGCTATAAGGTGGCAAGAAATGCACTATAAACAATACTTTGGGTCGGGAAAGATAGTTAGCTCAAAGCTAATCCGGAAGGGCAGCTAACAGTAGCTACTGTCTTACTGTGATGCATTCGACAGACAGACCGGCATTAGTTAGCCAACAACCAGCGCCGTTATCTCACGGGACGAGTAGCTACATTAGTTAGCCAACAACCAGCCAGGCAGCGCCGTTATCTCACGGGATGAGTAGCTACATTAATTAGCCAACAACCAGCCAGGCAGCGCCGTTATCTCACGGGATGAGTAGCTACATTAGTTAGCCAACAACCAGCGCCGTTATCTCACGGGACGAGTAGCTACATTAGTTAGCCAACAACCAGCCAGGCAGCGCCGTTATCTCCCGGGACGAGTAGCTTCATTAGTTAGCCAGCAACCAGTCAAGCTAACGTTAGCTGGCTCCAGCAGCTTGTCGATCTGCTGGAGCCAGCTAACGTTAGGTTGCTGAGGCTATTAGCACATCGACAAGCTGCTGGATCTCCCGATGCTGGTTGAAGTGGAGCTAGGTAGCCAGCAGGCTGCGTCGAGTAGCTTCATTAGTTAGCCAGCAACCAGTCAAGCTAACGTTAGCTGGCTCCAGCAGCTTGTTGATGTCGTCGGGAGCATTTAGCATGCTGGCTACCTAGCTCCACTTCAACCAGCATCGGGAGATCCAGCAGCTTGTCGATGTGCTAATAGCCTCAGCAACCTAACGTTAGCTGGCTCCAGCAGATCGACAAGCTGCTGGAGCCAGCTAACGTTAGCTTGACTGGTTGCTGGCTAACTAATGAAGCTACTCGTCCCGGGAGATAACGGCGCTGCCTGGCTGGTTGTTGGCTAACTAATGTAGCTACTCGTCCCGTGAGATAACGGCGCTGGTTGTTGGCTAACTAATGTAGCTACTCATCCCGTGAGATAACGGCGCTGCCTGGCTGGTTGTTGGCTAACTAATGTAGCTACTCATCCCGTGAGATAACGGCGCTGCCTGGCTGGTTGTTGGCTAACTAATGTAGCTACTCGTCCCGTGAGATAACGGCGCTGGTTGTTGGCTAACTAATGCCGGTCTGTCTGTCGAATGCATCACAGTTAGACAGTAGCTACTGTTGTTGGCTAACTAATGCCGGTCTGTCTGTCGAATGCATCACAGTTAGACAGTAGCTACTGTTAGCTGCCCTTCCGGATTAGCTTTGAGCTAACTATCTTTCCCGACCCAAAGTATTGTTTATAGTGCATTTCTTGCCACCTTATAGCATTTGTACATTTGTATGACAGTCTATAATGCTCCCGTTAGGTTTTTCCGGACGTTTTGGTAACTTTTCAGCCTCTCTCAGTCTCTGGAGCTTAACGGAGTTTCGAGTTTGGGATTCACCGTGTTGAATGGGGCGTCTGAACTAAGCGAGGACCTCATGCGCATGCGCGGCGAAGAATGCGGAAGCGCCCTTGCACTCAAGGGCTGTCATTAAGCAACACGCAACCCGCATACACAACGGACAAGATAGCAGTTCTTATTCATCAAAGCACACACACACACACCAAAGTTCCCCACATGAATCTCACTGTGACAAACCGGGAAAGCCACCAAGACACCAGCTCAGCCCTGCACCCTCGGCGAGGAGCGTTAGCCTAGCCACAAGCTAATGGCAAACATTCAGACACAACGTTCATTCATTCAGCCAGCATCACTAACACCGTGCACTATGCAAATATTATCCGCAGGCTGCATTAGCAGCCAGCAGCCAATGTGATACATTACATTGTACATATGTGACATAGCCAATTTAACATTGCAATCCCTTAACTCTTTCAGTGCCACACCTGGTTTTCCGCTTTACCGCTTGAATGCCACCATCGGCGCCAATGTTAACGTTAATATCGCCTAATCTATGTTTTAAATTATGTGTCTAATCTGCCCATCGCATTATCAAAGACTATTTTCCAGTCAGTGCTGTGAAGACATTGTTTTTTTATCGCGTCGTTTCCGTTTCAGAGCAGTTAGAAAAGCCCCCGTTTTGATATAAAAAACAGCTCATTCTGGAGCATTCTATGAAAATCGTCTTTTAGTGGAATATTCCACAACGTTGATATTCGTCTGCCTTTTTATGAATCGTTTTCAAATAAACGCTAGATGATCAATATTATACGTGCATGCAAGCACATTACGGCCGCGCACTGATAATCGCTCCGTTGATTTCCTCTTGGACTTTTACAGTGAAACCGAAAGAAGACATTTCACAAAACAGCTTATAACTTCATCAAACTTACTCCGATTATCCTACCACTGATAACATAAGAGTCCTTACCTGACATCAGATGGTATCCAACTGGTATATTCCAATTCCTGATCACCATTCGAAAAAATCAATACGTGTATATGGATCCAACGCGACACAGTAGATCTCCATTATCCGCGGGGATCTGAGGCTCCAGAATGAACTGTGGTAACCCCGGCTGGATCAGTGAACTGGAAAATGTGGAGTACCGGATTTTTTTCCCCATTCATTTTCATTGAGTCCATTCCAAAATCACTTATGTCATCTGGGAGACGACAGGGGGCGCTTTTTTCCACAGTGATCACCGGCGCAGCTCGGCTATAGTCGGGTAGGCTCGGGTGATGCAATAATTTTTCAGATCGCAAAAAAAATAAAAAATTAATAATTCCGAGAAATCTCGTGAGTGGCACGCAACCACCTATAAAAAACCAGAGAAATCTCGTGAGTGGCACTGAAAGAGTTAATAAAGTCCACTTACCAATGGGCGATGTGATCCTGTCAGTGCTATAGTGAGAAGTGACAGCCCGCCACCATTTGAAAGGCAGCTGCGCGAACTGCGCATGCTCAGTCCCAATCACAAACACCTGTTAACTTATTTAGACCCCTTTACACATCTGATCCTTATATTAAATAAACCAAAAGTCTTGACAATGTTACCAGTCAGGATGCTCTCTATCGTGCATGAATAGAAGTTCTGCAAGATCTTCGGGCTCACTTTGAACCTCCTTAGACGCCTACCATTTATATTAATGATATTGTCTCTGATATTGTCAGGATCATCTCTATGCGGATGACACTATCATCTATTGTGTTGTTGACTCTGAACAACTAGCCATTCAAAATGTACAACTCTCATTTAATACTTTGCAGGATGCTTTTGTTAATCTTAAACTGGTACTCAAACCAAACAAAGTTCATGCTCTCTAAAGTCAAAAGCACACGGCGGGCGAGCGACGCTCAACGACAATCGCTTAGCACCCCACACCAGACACTAGGCGTTCAGGTATAATAAGCTATGTGTGTCGCTCTGTTTAGCTGGGGGTGTTGTTTCCCCCCGGGAGATATGGGAGGACGGACCGGACGTTAGGTTGTCGTGAAGCAAGCGTGTTAGCAGGTGGCTGTGTTGTGCATTACGAGGGAAGTATTAACCTGTAAAAACCATATACGAATACAACCTCTCCTCATTCTTCCCAACATTACTGCATGACTGATTGCTACAATACGTTCACTACCACCGCTTGGACAAGTATTGTTATGCACCTGCTGAGAGAGAATGTTTTCACGGAAGACGCTAACTGTTCTGTTCTCAACCATAATTTTCTTTCTACAATAAACATAATAATAATTAACATAAGTAGCATGGTAATAATACGTAGGTTATTGATCAATGAATGTATTGATAAATTAATGGTGTACAAATGATACACCAGTAGAAGTCATTATTTCCTCATTGTCCTTGCTGTGTCGCCTGCCGTCGCCTCAGAAAAATAGGATCGAGGCGATATTTAGCCAGGCGACAGAAGTTGCTGCGCGATCGCCGCATGAAAATCTCCTGCCGTGTGGGTTGTCTCATTCATAACAATGGAAGCGATACAATTCTGTCGGTCGCCTCGCTAACAATATACTCGTTATCACCATACATAACGCTTATATTGAAACACGTTGACATTAGGGCCGTTCTTTCAACCTAAAAGTGCACTTTCTTCAACCTCAAACCTAAATTCCTTAGCAACCCGTGTTACCAAGTAAACAAATCACAGAACGATAGCCAGTTAGCCAGCCAGGTACCGACGTTAGCTCTCAGAAAGATTAGCCAGTTAGTTAGCCAGCAACCAGCCAGGTACCGACGTTAGCTCTCAGAACGATTAGCCAGTTAGTTAGCCAGCAACCAGCCAGGTACCGACGTTAGCTCTCAGAACGATTAGCCACGTTAGTTAGCCAGCAACCAGCCAGGTACCGACGTTAGCTCCCGGAACGATTAGCCACGTTAGTTAACCAGCAACCAGCCAGGCAGAGATGTTATCTCTCAGAACGATTAGCCACGTTAGTTAGCCAGCAACCAGCCAGGTACCGACGTTAGCTCCCGGAACGATTAGCCACGTTAGTTAGCCAGCCACCAGCCAGGTACCGACGTTAGCTCCCGGAACAATTAGTCACGTTAGTTAGCCAGCAACCAGCCAGGCAGAGATGTTAGCTCTCAGAACGATTAGCCACATTAGTTAGCCAGCAACCAGCCAGGCAGTGATGTTAGCTCTCAGAACGATTAGCCACGTTAGTTAGCCAGCAACCAGCCAGGCAGAGATGTTAGCTCTCAGAACGATTAGCCACGTTAGTTAGCCAGCAACCAGCCAGGCAGAGACGTTAGCTCTCAGAACGATTAGCCACGTTAGTTAGCCAGCAACCAGCCAGGCAGAGACGTTAGCTCTCAGAACGATTAGCCACGTTAGTTAGCCAGCAACCAGCCAGGTACCGACGTTAGCTCCCGGAACGATTAGCCACGTTAGTTAGCCAGCAACCAGCCAAACCTATTTTCCTATGCTTAGCAGGAGGAGGGTTGTTGAAGCTATTTCTGTTTTGGATTATGGACACATAGTTTATAGACATGCTGCTGCTTGAGGGCGGCTACGTGGCGTAGTGGGCAAGGCGCTCGCCACGAATACTGGAGACGCTGGGCTCGCCTGTTCGAGCCCAGCGCTCCACATTGCTTTCAGTTTAGCTGGTCGTCCGTACTAATACACATTGGCCGTATTAGGGGGTGGGAAACTGATTGGTGGGGATCGGGCGTTGTGAACAGCAACTCCTACAGGTCGGTTGGTGCGCCTGCGCAGTAGAATCAGGAAGTGTCGGGGGCAGCGTGAGCCTCCCACGCGTTACTCCTCGCCACTGAGAGATCGAGCTGCGCAGGTGAAAAGATGCGACTGCTGTTACCTCAAGTACCGGTTGTGCTATGTATGACTTAGTCCACATTGCAGCCGGCTTGTAAACAAGACGAAACTCTTTCTCTGGTCTGCATCCCCTTAACAATTGTGTGTATTGAGCTGTACTGTATTGTACCCATTCTGCAATCTGTTAACACTTTGAGTGCCGGGACACGTCTTTTCACGTCTTTGCTGGCCATGCTAAAGTTGCCGGGGGACGCTGTACAGCGTCCTTATATCAATATTTCAAAAATCTGCGATCGGATTCATAATGTCCCTCCGCTGGCCTGAGATCCACCAGCAGGACCCACTGAGCTCTCTGGCGGTTCAGGAGCGCCATCTGGTGGCCGATCGGCGCAATCGCCAAAACAGGATGTTGAATAGAGGTTGTCATGACGACCGTAGTACTTCCGGGCGCTCGCTATGGTTCATGTGACTCTGGCTCGTCACGCTACACGGT
Organism: Notolepis coatsorum; assembly: GCF_963971535.1. NCBI lineage: Eukaryota > Metazoa > Chordata > Actinopteri > Aulopiformes > Paralepididae > Notolepis > Notolepis coatsorum. Next base: position 130,196,459 of record NC_140175.1, read on the forward strand.
GATCGATTGCCAATAACTCGATAAACAACATGATTTGGACGTATATATACCATTATACAAGCTGGAGATGGACCGGGTAAAAATATATCCCATAATGATAAAATTTCTACTCGACGATGATCGCCCAACGGTGCGCGGAGACTGGGGTGAGTTTCAGCGTGTAACATTACCTTCTTAGATAATAACTGCTATTATCAACTTTTGACCCACATTAGATGATTGGTATAACGCTGCCCACGGAATTATAAACGCCCCCTCGCCCATCCGGTCAACATCAGATGACGTGTAGTAACTTCTAGAAGTACGTCTAGTTGGAATTTTTTATATCGCGCTGATTGCCATCAAACTGTATTTCATCATCAATATAATGCATTTGGGGCTATATATCACGTTCTGGAGAAAGCTGCAGAAAGAGATGAAAACATACGTATACATTGATTAGACCATACTTTACTATGAATATGTGAATGAAAAAGTTTAACGTTGCTACACAATGAACAATACATATAGGACTTTGAATGGGCCCTAATAATGGCAATGTAGCAATAGAATTTAAAAAGTTATAGCCCTGCAAAGAAGGGGACTTTCTCCATAGACAAATAGCGCTGGCAATCTATGGTATATCATTAATTTAACCTTAGGCAACCAAAGTGTTAATAACATTTTCAATCAATCAATCAGTTCCCCAAGATGGTACCCGTGGTCCAAATGTGGGGCCCTGGCTCACCCTAAGAAGCATTTTAGCAGCATAGCCTCTCAAGTAAAGTGACACAGTGGCTGAAACGCTCCACAGTTGAGATGTTCGGTCATTATTAGTAACGAGCTGAATAAACGCACATGTCTCTCTATACATAGAGTCGCACCTAACGTCACGTATTCTCACTAACTCAGTAGTAGCATTAGCATAGCAGCTTAGCTTGTTAGCTGCTCCAGCTACCTCTGGTCAAGGCCCAGTCTGGTGGAAAAGTGGCAGAAACGCCCAACAGATCAGATGTGCGGTCAGCAGATGAATAAAAGCAGATTTTACTCTAACAAAACGGAGAGGTCAACATGAACCGAATGTACCTTTGTTTACCTGAACGACGAGGCTCCAGAAACTACGTGTGTTTTAGTCTTCTTCTTCTTCTTCTTCTTCTTCTTTGGAGTTAATGGCGGGTCGCAACCACAGAGAGGCGCATACCGCCACCTACTGTACAACCCAGCAACTGGAGCGGATAAGGCAAGAACCCGGCAAAGAAAAGAAAACAATAAAGAAAAACAACAAACCCAGAACAAACCAAACTACCCAACCCTAACATCACCACCCTATACAAACCCAATACAAATACAAATACAAATAAAACCTAAACACAAACAAAAGAAATTAAATAAAATTCAAATCCTACCCCCCAAACCAATTGAAAACACAAACCCCAAAACCAAATCCCACACCCCTTTACTGCCCACCACATCCCTCAACAATCCACCCAACGTAAAATATGCACCCCCCCCCCATCTTCCGACCCCACAAGACCCCCCTCTGATTGATTGATTGATTGAAAAGTTTATTAACAGATTGCAGAATGGGTACAGTACAGTACAGCTCAATACAGGATGCAGACCTGAGAAAGACTTTCGTCTTGTTTCTGTGAGGATTCGCCTGTTCCCTGAACTTTTCCCTGTCTACTCTCCCTCACCAGCCCCCACCCTTGCGATGATTTAGGCCATGTCCTCACATACATGGATCTTTTGCCAAACGGATATTCTCAGGCTCCGTTTAAAATAAAATCCCTGTCCACACCACAGTGTTTAAAAAAAAATCCCCATCCAGACACAAACACATAAACGCATATGAATTGCTCCAACAAGAATGCGGGCCAGCAGGTGGCGATAAGCAATATCCCTAATACCATGGTGGTACGAGCGGTCAGGACGACAGAGAAATTATTGGTTCACCCAGCCCACTTCACCACTCCTAGCATTTCCATTGGCTATATTGACATACATACAGTAGATAATAAATAGATAGATATAGCGGTGGATTAGATGCAGTCCAGAGGAAACAACCAATCTAGATATGTCACGATTTAATGCTTTACTTCTGCGCACTGGGCGACGGAGAGATACAATGTCAATGTATTCAACGGATTCTGAAACTAAATATGGCGAGTCCTTACAGGGCTCTACGCTAACCTTTTTCACTAGGGGCACAGGTGCTCCTAAATGAAAAAATTTAGGAGCACACAAAGAAATTTAGGAGCACCCAAAAATATTTAGGAGCACAGTGAAAATATGTCAAGTAACAGAGTTTTTTTTTTTTTCAAAAATAAATGTATATTTGTACTGTGCGTGCATGTGCAAACGGGAACGGGACACATATGTGCATTAATTGCATTGTACTGTTCACGTGCCGTCGCATATATAAGTAAGGATAGTTTGAATGACATTTCAGCACCAGGCGCTGTCCATCTTATTGCCTCTGTGCGCTTCAAGGCTACGGGCGCCTATTGTATTGCCATGGATGGAACAACAGTCTGAGCATGCGTAGTGAGCTGTGGCGTCATCGTTTATCTAGACTATGCGTTTACAGTGGCTGCACGGATCCACTGAACGGATATTTTGGAAAATCTTCACTTTAAAATGCGTTTAAGAAAGTCTCCGTTTATGTCTCTGAAAACACCCTTTACGTGTGGACGAGAGGCCCAATCGTGGAATAAAATGTGCGTTTGGCAAAAGATCCATATACGTGAGGACATGGCCTTACTCTCCTCTACTCTTCACCAGCCCCCACCCTTGGACTACCTTCACGCAGCTGTCATAGTTTATGATTAGCGCCCCAGAGGGCTTTATATACCTGGACCTCCCTTCCAGTCCTGGTCGGTCGTTCTGTATCTGTGTCTGTGTTCATGGAGTTCTGGACGTTACCATTCTGTACGTCACCATCACTTGCCGCGTCTCCGGCGTGAGACGACGGCCCAGCCATCACCACCTGTCGCCGTTTGCCTGGAGTGGGACGCCGTCTTCGCTCTCTAATTCTCTACGGGAGGTTTTCCAGTGTTCCCACTCCAGACGTCAAGGCGGCTCGCCATCGCTCCCGATTCCACGGGAGGAAGGCGTCTCTTCGTGATCCTCGTTCCTGGGGTGAGGCTCGTCGTCGCTCCCTAGTATTCCACGGGAGGATGGCGTGTGCTCATCCCGTTCCCCTCGGACCCCGACTCGTCATCGCTCCCTATTTCCACGGGAGGATGGCGTGTTCTCGCCCCGGTCCCCTGGGACCCCCTGTGTTCTGCGCTGCCCGTCCGAGGAGGAGGAGGAGGATCTCCGTGCCAGGCCCCCGCTGTCGGGCCCCTGTCCCCGTGCCAGGCCTCCGCCGTCGGGCCCCTGTCTCCGTGCCAGGCCCCCGCCGTCGGGCCCCTGTCCCCGTGCCAGGCCTCCGCCGTCTGGGCCCCTGTCCCCATGCCAGGCCTCCGCTGTCGGGCCCCTGTCCCCGTGCCAGGCCTCCGCCGTCGGAACCCTGTCCTCATCCCTGTAAGCAGCTCTGGGCCTCGCCCTGTCCAAGGCCTTAACCCTGTTCTCTGTCCCTGTCTCCAGCCCGCCTCTCCGGGCCTCTGTCCCTGTCCCCCTCTCCAGTGCCCCTGATCCTGGTCCTGACCCTTAGCCCTTAGCCTTAGTCCCTTAGCCTGTTCGCCTCTTAAAGGCACAGTGCCGCATTTTCCATATTTCCTTGACTCTAGTGTTTTTGTGTTCTCCCTTAAAGGGACTGTGCCGCTTTTTGTTCAATAATAAATATTTGCCCTGTTTTGGCTTACTCTCATACCTGTCTTGTGTTGTGCGATTGGGGTCGGCTACAAACCATAACAGTTTCCATCAGGGTCCCCCATTTTCAATTCATCATATGACACACACGACATACAGATAGACAGTACTGCTACATCTATACATTTATATCATATCCATGTCTCGGGGTCTGAGCTCGGATGGGAGGGGCTTTGGGGGTCTGAGCTCGGATGGGAGGGGCTTGAGGCTCTCTCTCTCTCTCTCTCTCTCTCTCTCTCGCTACGTGTTACTGGCACGACATTAGCCGACAGATAATGGAGTAAAATAAAATGAAATATGAGCTAAGTTAAGCACAATAGGACAATAACACTACTTTATGTGAATACTGTATATTTCAGTTAGTTAGTTAATTATATTGATTTGTTATATTGTTTACCTAATTATCCTAATTATCCAACCTAATAAACCACTACCAAATCCAGCCTAATCAACCACTACCAAATCCAACCTAATAAACCACTACCAAATCCAGCCTAATAAACCACTACCAAATTCAGCCTAATACCAGATCGCACTAGAAGCATCAGTGAAGAGTGATTAGGCCCTGCTTGGACAAAACGCTGTCCAGGGAATTATGAGGCTGCGACTCTCACATATGAATTCAGTCAATATAGGCCCTGTTCTGTCCCTGTCCCCCTGCAATGCAGTAGTGGCAATAAAGTCAACAGTGGCAGTATTAACTCCTTAACACTTTGATGCCAGGCAGCAGGGGGCACTGTGGGCCTTCAGTGCCAGCGTTCTATTCAATGGATAGAATGGTGTGTTTGCACTGCTAAAAACTATATTTTATAATATAGCTATGGATCTAATAACGGCGTCGATTGTCAGTGAGTTGCTTCTGGTCAACATGCAAAAAACAGATCATTCTTCTGTACATTTCCGTTTTATACCGTTTTGAATATGAGTATAGTTTTGGTGATTCTCAGTAATCCCAGGAAAAGACGCGAAAATAGCCCTTTAGTGAAATCCAGTTATCACGTTGTCATTTTTCGCCTGATTATCTAATCCAATATCTAATCCAATCCAATTATTTGATCGCCATTCCAGTTATCCACAGCGATCCTGTCTCCAACATTATTGGGCATTGCACATGAACGGGCGGGCGGGGTCAGTTGTCCAAGCCATCCCTACAAGCGCTTGTTTTGCCGGAGTGTTTAGGACCCGCCCCCATGCAGCAGCTCTGTAGAGAAATGAAACTACATTGTTTCAAATGGAGTGCAATAGCGGCCGAAGGCGTTAGAGGGTGGTATTGACCGTCTGCCAGCTCAGACACATTCAGTACAGCATGCACAAGGTGCCCAGATGAATGAATGGCAATAGCGAATAAAAGAAATACAGAAACAAAAACGTAGATCTATGTTTCTGTGACGTGAACGGCACTCAAGCGCTGGGCCACAGAAACGTAGATCTCTGTTTTTGGCACAGAAAGGGTTAATGGCAAGTGTAAATGACCGCCAAGGGTCAAGATGCCTATCATCTTTATTATCAGTAAGCTTTAATTTACATTGGTCTAGATGATCAACTTTTTTTTATTAGTTTATAATATTAAACGTTCTATTTAAGAAACCCTGTGTTAATATCTCAGTTGCCGCTTGTGCATTTTCCTTTAGTGTCCACATGGGGGCAGAGCTCGTCTTTTCTATAGTATAAAGGTCACAAGATTCTGTTTGTTCTCAAGAGACCAGTCACTAATACAGGAAGTAACCAAGCGAGAACGTCGGAGCAGACAGCGAACTATATAGAGTACCAGGACCTTACTTCAGTAATTAACACCCCTTGGTAAAGCGGAATAAGGTACGTTGAACACTAAAATGTGTATTATTATTATTGGAGATGTCTATATTTTGCGTGTTGTAGACATGTAAAGTGGTGCACTGACTGATTCGGTTCTAATCAGAGCACCTGCTGCCGAGCAAGTAACGTTATTTATTAGTTTCCCTGAATGCCCTTTTGTTATGGAAGACGAGTTCACCCTTGATATCGTTAAGTTCAAATGTTTGTTTGAACGCATTATGTGCTTTGTTGTGGTTCTGTGAACAATATAACTAATTGTGTATGTTATTTGTGTTTTTTTACTGTCATAGTTTTCACGGTGCAACCGGTGAAAACGGTACAACCACGGTGCAACGACAACTACTAAAGAAAAGCTACAGTGCTGCTATGCTAAAATGCAAAAGAAAAGAGAAAATTCATAAAAGCACCTGTACTAAACATAACCGCATCTTTATTTCATCACCATGCCGGGGGGCAGTTACAGTGAGAACTTATTCCGTGGAGAGTGAAAACTTACCCAACAGTGAGTAAACCATACTCTGAAGAGGATCAAATGTGAGTAAACCCATACTCTGAAGAGGATAAATGTATTATGAAGACCTTATTCTGAAGTGGATAAATGTACGATGTAGAGTGTAGAAGACCTTACTCTGAAGAGGATGGATGTATGATGAAGACCTTACTCTGAAGAAGATACATGTATGATGGAGACCTTACTCTGAAGAAGATGCATGTATGATGAAGACCTTACTCTGAAGAAGATACATGTATGATGAAGACCTTACTCTGAAGAAGATACATGTGTGGCCAGCTGGGGGTATTGTGGGTGTGGCTCTGACGTCAGCGTGTATTTCAGCCTGACCGGATGGCGGCTGGAACGAACACTTCCTAGTTGTGTGCGGACGGCGACAGCAGCAAACATTTCCCCACACCTGATTCCCCTGTTACGGGGCGAGAGAGAGTCCTGGTGAGTAACTTAACTATATTATAGAGCGGAGTGCATTATCATGTCGCTAGGTTGGTGTGCACTGTTTAGGTATTTATACTGTGTATGGTCTCCCTTAGGGAACGACAGACAGTGAACGGTGAAGAGGCGAGGCGTTGCATACGCTCTGCATCTTCTGGCCGCCTCAGACCTACTCCTATCCAAGCTCCGGGAGGGTCATCAAAGAGAAGTCGCCTATTCTCAGTCCTTGCCCCACAATGGTGGAATGAACTACCCACCCCAGTTAGGACAGCCGAAACACGTCCAATCTTTCGCCGTCGACTAAAGACGCACTTCTTCAACCATTATCTGAATAAAAAAAAAAAAAAATCTAACCCTAACTAACCATACTGTCATGCACTTGTCCTAATAAACTAACCTACACTGTAGCACTCAACACTTTGATGAACATTGTTACTCAGCTGATAGAGTTGTGCTCTTCCTGATGGCTTGTCGTACAGAACTTGTAAGTCGCTTTGGATAAAAGCGTCAGCTAAATGACTAAATGTAAATGTAAAATGTAAATGTTGTGCTTACGCCTGGCGATACAAAGGTATCGCTCACTTTTATGAGTTGCACACATGCATATTACACACACAGACTGTGTAGGATAAATAGTAATATAGACGACCTGTCCTGATTTCCCTCAGGCTGGGGAAATAGATGTACCGTTGTGGTCCGGCTGTGTGTGCGGCGCCGGGTGTCTCACTCATTCGGTTAAACTGTAAGTCTAGCTCTCTCTCTCTCTCGTTCGTTTGCAGTACCGGTGTGTTATTAACTTATTAAATGTTTGTCTTGTAGTGTGCAACAGCCAGTATTTAATATACTAAGGTTCTTGAACTACTGTCATGCTTCAATGTTCATTGTTGTGATATATGAGATGTTAATATATTCATTGTGTAATTTCTGTGTCATGACAGGTGGTGGTCCTTGTCAATAGGTGGTCACTGTTTGAGCTACTTCAGGTTAGGGTGTATGAATTCAGTCTGTCTCTCTGTACGTATTTATACATGGTGATAGTTTTGTATGAAATTCAACTTACTCTTTCTTTTAACATAGCATTCAATAAAGATAATTATATTACATATAATTGCTGTGTCTGTCGGTTATATGCCCTAAGCCTCCTGGTTACAGTTTGGCGCAGTTGGTAGGATCTAATTTGATTTTGTGACCTAGGCTTTGTGTTGTGAAGGATCAGATTAAACCGAATATATATATTTATTTATGGATATATATTTAATAGTATTTGTATACCGTTTGATATCCCTTGTATATTCTTTGTACATATACACTGAATATCCCTTTAGTCTACTACAGCCCATAATAGTTCATTCTCTCATTGGACAAGAACCTGGCGCCAGCAGACAGGCCCCTTGAGTCAAGTTCAATAGTGCCGACGAACATGTCCCAACTAGCCCCGGTTCCGCGTAGGAATACGGCTACCGAAATACGAATGGTACTATTTGTTCACCGTGCATATAAATAGGGCGCAAGTAAAGTAGAACTTTCCTTTTAGTCCATTAGTCCTTTACCCTCCAACCTAGTAACAGACGTGAAGCCTCACCCACGACCCACGTGTGGTGCAGTATGGCCTATTTTGGCCCCAGAATAGGCATTGAGACCTCGTGTAAATTCATAGCTGAATTGTCATAGTTTGGCACTGTACCGTCGAGTGGGACGTATTTCTATTAAGTTAATAATAGTCTATTATGTATGGTGCATCGTTCGGTTAAAGTTCTAAAGTGAGCAGCACCCCCATCGTTTCCTCGCGTTATCTAGAGTCTTAACCAGGCTGGGCAGACCACGCGTGGTGCTTTCATCCGAGGAGTTCTGGGCGAGGACGAGTGGACCTGCACATTGGATTACCTACCCGGACGACTGCTGAGCCTATACGGCATGGAATATCTATTTGCTTTGGGTGCTTTGATTTGTGGAGCGGATAACAGCCAACGCCAGTGAGTGTTGGAATTACCCCCGAGAGGAGCCCAGGTGAGACGGCGCTCAACCCAGACCGAGGCCGCCTCGCTTCTCCTTCGTTGTGGACCTACAGCTACCGTCTACAAGAGGGCCCAAGTGTATTCATCTGTGGATCAAGATCCTGCGGGCACTGTTTTCTGTACCTGAATTCTCCCCAGGAATCGTTGGCCAGATGGGATGCAGCTGACGGCTCTCCAAACCCCCCCCCCCCTTACTGACTTACAACCAGCAGGACCCCTTTAGTATCCCGCTATAATCCTTAAGTACCATCGCTATAGTTTCCCTAAAGAACCAGGTTGTATACTTGCTTCCTGCGTAACCAGAGATTGGACATTCAGTGTTGATTTGCCTACGAATACTCATTTGCCTTACAAGTGCATTCAAATCATAAATGTAATTAAGTGAATGTTGTATATACCTTTTGCTATATTAAACCTTCGACTGTTATATTTGTGTGGACCTGATTTCATATGTGGGAAAGTGTTCATCATACTTAGATATCGTGTACTGGATGGCCAGAAGTTAAAGTACATCAAGCGGTAGTGGTTTAATGATACCATACTTATCAATACAGTCAGGGAATTGTACCCCTCAGTTACACTTTGGGTATTTATGGCAGTACATAGAGAGACAGATTGGATTTGCATATAGGGGGAGAATTTAGGGACAGAGTGGCTAAAAACAGTGACCACACAGCGTCCAAGAAGAGAGGCCGGGGAGTCAGTCAACAGAAGACTCTGCCGTCACAACAGTCTCCTGCCGGCCGGGTGGACAAGAGGACCGTTGGTGAAGTGACGCGTCACAGCTGATTAAGGTGGCTTTGTGAAAACACGAAAATTAGTGTGAAGGACTTACAAGATGAACTTGATGCTCTGAAAGCCAGAGTGCAATCCGATAAAGAGGCCATCAGCCAGTTGAAAACTAAAAATGAGTCTTTAGTACAGAAGCTGGACGGGAATCAATCTCCCTTGTCTGCTCAGTCCTCTGGTAATCAGGGGTCGGGGGGGGGGGTGGGCATGTGGGGGGGGAGAGTCTAGCTGGTGGTACCAGGGAACGGATTGTATACCTGCCAAAGGAGAGAAAATGTCCAGTATTCACTGGGGGCGCAAGCGCTATTTTTTATGATTGGTTGGACAAAATTAATGCTACGTTGATCTACCGCTCTTGCGCTGGAGCTGAAAAAGCAGCATACATTTACGAGCATCTGGGGGGGGAAGCAAGGCAGGAGATAAAGTATCGCACACAGGCTGAACGATCAAGTCCAGTGCAGGTGTTGGACATTCTCCAGGAGATATATGGGCAGCCCCGGTCACTCACTAAATTACAAAGACAGTTCTTTGATAGAAGACAGCAGGATGGGGAGTCTGTACGGGAATATTCACATGCATTAATGGCGATCATGGAAGAGATCAATCACTGTAAGGTGAAGGAGGCGTGGTGTGGCGATTTTGCCTTGCGTGACCAATTTGCAGAAAATGTATCTGATATCGGTCTCCGTCGAGAATAAAAAAAAAAAAAACTCGCCAGCAGCCCACCATGTCGTTTTTTGCGCTCCGTAGAGAAGCTTTTCAGTGGGGAGAGGAAGCGGAGTGCGGGGGAGAGCGTAGAAGGCGGGTGGTGGGTTCCTGTGAGAAGGTGGAGGCCACGCCAGTAGAGGCGAGTGTAGTTACTGCTGCGCTGGAGGGGAAGCCTGATCCTACGCTTGCCAAAGTGTTAGACATGTTACAAAAACAACAGGTTTTGATTGATGATTTATCACAACAACTTTCAACCACTTTGCAGGCGTCAGGGTCTAGGCGAACAGACGCCCGTAAATGGCAGCCACGGTACGATGCCTCAGGGCAGCCCATTTGTTTTAAATGTCAGAAAGCTGGCCATATCGCACGATTCTGTGTGGCCCCAGGGCCTAGCCGTAGTCAAGACCATTGGTCTCCTGCTTTGGCCGCAGGGAGGGATGGGGCAGCCCAGATATCGGAGCAGCAGGGAAACTGTCTCCCTCTGTGGTGAAGAGCCAACCCACAGGTGGAGTACAGCCAGGCTCAGTAACAATACCCCATATTGATCCGCATGTATATGAGTGTTTGGTAGGGGAGTGTGACACTGTGGAAGTTTCTATAGGGGGGGTGACGTTTCAATGTTTAATCGATTCCGGGTCAAATGTGTCGACTGTTACCGAAAGTTTTTTCTTTAAACATCTACTGCCAAAATGGGGGGGGGGGATTTGGCTGACTGTGGATGGCTGACATTGAGTCCCCTATTTGGGCTACTTCACTGTTGATGTGGAGGCGGTGGCGTTGGATAGGACCATACCGCAGAGGGGTATATTAGTGGTGAAAGAAGTGAAAACTTACCCAACAGTGAGTAAACCATACTCTGAAGAGGATCAAATGTGAGTAAACCCATACTCTGAAGAGGATAAATGTATTATGAAGACCTTATTCTGAAGAAGATACATGTATGATGAAGACCTTACTCTGAAGAAGATACATGTATGATGAAGACCTTACTCTGAAGAAGATGCATGTATGATGAAGACCTTACTCTGAAGAAGATACATGTATGATGAAGACCTTACTCTGAAGAAGATACATGTATGATGAAGACCTTACTCTGAAGAAGATACATGTATGATGAAGACCTTACTCTGAAGAAGATGCATGTATGATGAAGACCTTACTCTGAAGAAGATACATGTATGATGAAGACCTTACTCCTGAAGAAGATACATGTATGTTGAAGACCTTACTCTGAAGAAGATACATGTATGATGAAGACCTTACTCTGAAGAAGATACATGTATGATGAAGACCTTACTCTGAAGAAGATACATGTATGATGAAGACCTTACTCTGAAGAAGATACATGTATGATGAGAAGGAAGAATGAACCTACTGATTTAATTACTATGCTGTCTGGTATCCATCCCAGCAATTCCACGGACGTGTGGCAACTCCTGTATATTTAATTAACCCTATGCTGTCTGGTATCCATCCCAGCAATACCACGGACGTGTGGCAACTCCTGTATATTTATTTAACCCTATGCTGTCTGGTATCCATCCCAGCAATTCCACAGATGTGTGGCAAACTCCTGTATATTTAATTAACCCTGTGCTGTCTGGGATCCACCCCAGCAAGTGGAACTCTTAATGCCATCTATTTATTGACATTTTAGATTTGTGTGAACAAGCACAATGTTGGTCCAAGAAGACGATGCTGGCAACCTCTTAGAGATAGAACAGAACAGGACAGGTGCTCGCCAAAGAACTCTAACAGAGAAAGGAAAGGAGAATCGTGAGGTGGAAGATAAGAATGAGAAAGCTTTTAACAAAGCTTATCACAAGTGGAAGAAGATAGCAAAGGAAACCAGAGGGAAACTGAGAACCTTCTGTCTGGCAGAAGAACTTGATAAACTAAAACAAGACATTCAAACAAGTCGTGACCTAGTAAGTAGCGTGTATGAGTCCATTTTACGTAACCATGCCACAACTCCCAAGATCGCAAATAAAATGGACGCCTGTATCCAGCTGACGACAGACACTCAAGAGCTTGTGTGTAGACAGCTGGAAACAAAAGAAGAAGATTTTAATGAAAGATTTGAGAAGGATAGCGTGAGAATAGCTCTGAACAAAGAGGAGTACAGGTCTGTATATGGACACACAAATACTGAAACAATTGACTCTCAACGTTCCAAGGTGTCAAGCAGGTGGAGGGAAGCTGAACTCGCAGCTAAAGTAGAAGAGGTAAAGGCCATCCAAGTGATCCAGGCTCAGCAAACCAGTCTCCTCCAACTAGAGGGGGAAGAGGCACCCATGCTGGTGGAAATGGAGAAGATGAAGGTGGAGAGTCGACGTAGGCTGGAGTCGGAGAGGATGAAGCTACAGCAGCTACAAGCAGAGAAGGAAGTCCAGGTAGCAGCAGCCCGAGTGAGGGCATACAGTTCTGGAAGTGATCTAAACAAGGAAGAAGAAGAAGACACTGACCATGAAATAAATACTGCTCACTAAAATCCTGAATATAGTGCTCCGCTACATCCTACATCATTCCAACGTCAAGCATCTCCCGGAGCGACTGCAAACCAAGAGGCCTTCAGTCTAGCCGAAGCAATCACAAGTGCATTAAGCATGAATCGCCTACCTACACCAGAACCAACAATATTCAACGGTGACCCTATGAAATTTGTTGATTGGAAAATGACCTTCATGACCCTGATACACCGAAAGCCTCTCCCAACAAGCGATAAGATGTTTTATATGAAAATGTACCTTACTGGAGAAGCTCGTAAGTCTGTGGAAGGATTCTTTTACAGAGACTCCGAAGAAGCATATAAAGGTGCCTGGAGAGTGTTGGAAGAAAGGTATGGGAACCCCTTCATTATACAAAGGGCGTTCAGAGACAAGCTAATGAGATGGCCTAAGATAAACACAAACGATCCTATGGCGCTCCGAGAGTTTGCAGACTTCCTACAGCAGGGGTCTCAAACTCGCGGCCCGCGGGCCAATTGCGGCCCGCCGGATGATATTTTGCGGCCCCCTACTTGACATCAAAGTTTAGTGTTAGTGCGGCCTGCGCGCAACTTGTTGCCGAGTCGTTGCGCGAGTTGGCCGTTTTATTTATTTTATCACTTGTAGGCTACCATAGCGCAGGCTCATGGCAGCAACGTTAGTGGTTGAAACGTGATTCCGGAGTGATACCAAGTGGAAGGAAATATATCCTGTCATCAGTGCGTATAGCAGGTATCCTCGAAATTCTCTGCTATCTCCTCTGCACTGCTCCAACTGTCTGTGTCTGTCTACTGCTTTGGTCCAATCATATTCAGCGTCCCGTCAGCATCCCCCCCCCCCACCCACAGTCTGCGAATCAGAGGCAGAGTAGGGCGGGTCTTCACGGAATGCGTGTTGTCTTTTAACGGGTCGGAGTCAGAGCGAGAGTTGACAGCGCATCGACAGGTAGTCTAATCTGCAGGTACTGTAGCGAGTAGCATCATTTTTACCAGCAGGCAGCTAGTAGAAATATATGGCATGTTCAAAGATGGCCAGTAAAATAAAAGTCAACAGTGAAAATCGCTGCAATTCAAAGGTGAATGGACTGAAAAATATGCGTTCATCCTCCCTCCAACCAGCACAATGTGCCAAGAAACGGTAGCTCTTGTGAAGAGTGGCAATTTGAAACGCAATTTCAATTTGAAACGCCAATACGAAACAAAACAGTTATTTTGATGCAACCTTTCAGCACTAAGAACCACAAAAATAAATGGAATGAAATCATCATATCAAGCTGCAAGCAGAATTATTGTTAAAGTTATGTCACAACGATAAAAAGCAACCAAGTATCACTGCTCACTCAGTGGCATGGGTGTTGGCTAAACACAAGAAGCCATTCTCTGACGCATAAATAATAAAATAATGTATGACTGAAGTGATGGCGACCATGTTTGAAGGCAAACAAAAGCAAATCCTCCTCAGATAGCACAGCAACCAGAATAACTGAAATGCTGGATGTGATAGAATAAAAAAAAATGCACAGTGCATTTCCATAGCTGTGGATGAGTCCACTGACACCACTGAGAATGCTCAGTTGCTGGTGTTTTTGAGGTTTTATGATGAGGCAAAGGGGTAGTTTGTTGATGTATTAATACATTTTTGGAATACTTGAAACCCTTTTTTTTGTGGAATATTTGATGCGGCCCAGCCTCACCCAGACTCTACCTCCAGCGGCCCCCAGGTAAATTGAGTTTGAGACCCCTGTCCTACAGGGATGCACAGAGGCGATTCCACATGTCCGAGGGCTGGCCATCTTGAATGACTGTGAAGAGCGAGAACCACAAACTGCTCAAGAAACTACCTGAGTGGATTGTGCAAAGATGGAGCAGGATCGTCGTAGAAGAGCTAGACAAATCTGGAAGCTATCCAAGTCTTGCACACTTTTCAAGATTTCTGAACAAAGAGGCCCGAATAGCCTGTAACCCCATCGCCTCCCCACTACTGTTGAACTCCAGAGCCTCAGACGAGAGGTTTCCCAAGAGAGCCAGAGCGTTGAATACAAGCACTCACATAAAGAGCAACATCGTGGAGACACAGTAATCCGTCAATATTTCAGCGAGTTATGAGTATTTTTGTCTGTGCAGATCACTCACCCTCACTCAAGGCTGACTGGTGCAAGATGGCGGCGGTTCAGTGACGCTGGTGACTCCACCTTAAGCTATCTAGTGTTCTATATATATCTATGGTTCCACCAGTGTCCCTTTGGGACCTCATGAGGTCAAATCAAGGATAAAGCTTTATATGGAAATGTCCAGAACATGTAAAGTACATGTGACACCTGTGTCACCGTGGGTCCTTATAGATTGTCTGTTGCCTCTCAGGAGTAGGACGGTGCAGCAAGACAAGGAAAGGATCACTGAAGTTTGTTACATATGTGAGACTAATGAACTGGTTAGAGTTACATAGATGAGAGATTAATGAACTGGTTAGAGTTACATAGATGAGAGATTAATGAACGTACGGTTATGTATATAACCATAGTTATATGAGCATAGTGACGCTCTGCGTCATACTGCAATACTCTTCACTTCAGTACTAGCACTGAATAAATTCTCACATGCACCTTTACATACCTTCATCTGTCTGGCCACACCCCCATCCGCTCCTCTACATAAGCAGGGGTGTGGCCATACCATCAGCTCCTTCTTCAGTTTTCACCACAAGGCAAGTGTCATGTACAAAGGTCTGATGACCACATAGAATAGAAACTGGAGCAGGCTGCACATGAACAAATAAACAGCCTCTCTCAGTAGATGCTTTTAAAGCACAGTCCCGGGCAGGTAAGAGAGTAACAACACAAGACGTTTTCCAAATAGTAAATAATATTTATTGAAGCAGGGATTTAAACCCACAACAATATCCGATCAGGGAAAAGGGTAGGGGAGAACAAACAAGGTATACATACAGACAAACAAACACTTAGCAAAAATGTCAACGTGTCATTCATCAGACACAACAACCATCAAATGGATTAATCCACACCAAGTGGTAAATGGCACAAGGCCACACAATATCGCTCCACAGATACAGCTAGGTAAGAAGGGCAACCTCCCCACTCCACTCTGGAACGTGGCAGTGATTCAATGAGGCGCCCCGTGTGTGTGTCATCTTCCAGGCTATATCCACTCATCCCACTGACTGCCCACAGGTGCACCAAGCAGGTGCAATCAGCTCAATCAGGGGGATGAGTGGTATCTGGGAAAGGGAGAAAGAAAAACAGGATTAGAAGATGACACATCACCAGTGATGGGAATAACGGCACTATAAGTAACTTCGTTACTAACGGCGTTCGTTTTTTCAGTAACGAGTAATCTAACGGATTACTCTTCCAATCTTAATAACGTCGTTACCGTTACTACAAAAAAATTCGGCGCGTTACTATGAATGAACCTGTTTCTTTCATCAGACATATCTCTGCGCCGAGAGGCAATAATATGTTCTTCCTTGTTTAGTGGACAGTGCGCGAGCCAAGCATACATGCTGACGATTGGCTGAGGTTGAATAAAATGTCATGGTAAGCCAATCAGAGGTGGAGGTGGGCGGGTGTCTAAAGCATCCAGAGTCTGACACACAGCGCGACAAGACAAGCGATCACTGATCAGTCAGCATGAGACCGCGGTCCGTGTAGTGTACGTTTTGATCCAACGAACAACACAATGTCAACATGAGACCGTGGGTCCATGAGCGTTTTGTGTTCACTCTTTGCAGCGCAGGGCACTGAGTGGCTCTACTGCAGTGCTGACAGCCTTATCAACAGTGCTGCACTTCCTGGTTTAATAGCACAGGCTTCAGCTGCTCAGAGATATATATATCTCTGTATGTCATGCATGTCTTTAAATGTAATGATTAGATTAGTAGATGATTCGATTAGATTCTTATATCTGTATGTCATTGATTGATTGATTGAAAAGTTTATTAACAGATTGCAGAATGGGTACAGTACAGTACAGCTCAATACATACAATTGTTAAGGGGATGCAGACCAGAGAAAGACTTTCGTCATAAATGTCATGAATTGAAAATGGGGGACCCTGATGTAAACAAGACGAAACTCTTTCTCTGGTCTGCATCCCCTTAACAATTGTGTGTATTGAGCCGTACTGTATTGTACCCATTCTGAAATCTGTTAATTAAAATGTTCAATCAATCAGTATATATTTGTTATTTAGTTTTGGTATAGTGCTTAACAAGCATAATTTAATGTTGCCCAGTTGTGGCCTGTTGAGGGGCAATACATATCAAAAGTTCCAAAACATCTATTCTGTTTGTGTTTGTATGATCCACTATATAAACATAGTAATTATAATATCTACATAGCCTACATGGCATTTGATTGGAGGCTAGTCTCACTTTGTCCCACAGCAACATTAAAATAGTTTAGATTTGTGTATGTTGTTTATGTAAAAAAAAATCTTGAAAGTAACGCAATAGTTACTTTCTGAAGTAACTAGTTACTTTTATAATTTGTAACTGAGTAAGTAATTTAGTTACTTTTTGGAAGAAGTAACTAGTAACTGTAACTAGTTACTTTTTTAAAGTAACTTGCCCAACACTGCACATCACACAAACAAAAATAACATAACACATACTAAATATACTAACCTGATGTTACATGGTGTTAAAAATATGGCAATAATGATAATGAACAACCCACGTATGTGACAGCAAGACCACAGGGTCCTCAGTGAGTCCGACGCAGAGCGTCACTATGCTCATAATTATAACTATGGTTATATACATAACCGTACGTTATATTATCGCATAGCTCTGCTCTGCGTCATACTGCAATACAGGAGCTGAGCAGAGCGGAGCTCGACAAATGCACCCGCTGAGGCCCCCCACAACCATCAGAACCGGGGAGGACCCGAGCCCCCGGAACCCCCTAGCGGAGGAGGGGAGGGTGTCGGATCCGACTGCGCGAAGAGGAGACTTCAGCAACTCAACGCACAGGGTGAGCAGACCGTGGGGCGTACCCACGACTACACAAATGCGCAACCCGCATGCCACTAGGGAACGAACAAAAAGGAACAAACCCCCTGTTACCACCCCTAACATCATGGGGTCAAGAGCAAAAACCCAACCCTGTGGCAAGGCCGTAGCAGTGGAGCGCGAAGGAGGACCCAGACCCAGGAAGGGACTGGACCCCCCCCCCGGAAAAGGGGGCCTGGAGCGGCCAATGACGCCACAGCATCAAGACCTCACCAGGCGATCACTAGTGACACCGCCCCCCACATCGCCAGCGAATTCGGAGAGGGCCCATCCAAGAGCAGGCCCTTCCCCCCTATAGCACGCCGCCTAGCTTACTGAACCTGGTATACCCAGGCAGTCTCCCATCCAAGTACAAACCAGGCCTGAACCTACACAGCTTCCGAAATCGAACGAGATCGGGCGTGTTCAGGTTGGTATGGCTGTAAGCTCGAAGCACTCAAGAGGCTACACCCACAGCGGGAGCAGGCAGTGCACCAGGGAGACGACCCCCAAAAGAGGTCCATCCCTCAATCCAGGCAACAGGCCACTCGACCTGAGCCTGGAGCACTGCGGACTAGACATGCGCCAGAGGGGTCTGCTGAAACAGCACCCCGGCGGAAGGGGCGTATACTGGCATTGTTGTGCACCATGTCACAGCCTCCACAAAAAAAACCTCGACTCTCTAGAGGGGCCGAGGCAGAGAAGGCTGACATGATTGGCAGACGTCATGAAAGGTGCGGGGGCACACTCACAGGTAGACGGGGCCAAACCCGGCCTACCCCGAGAGTTGACTCCGCTACCAACACACCAGGGAACCAACCACCCCTTTGGTTCTAACATGAGGCGGTTGTTCCTATAACCCCCCAAGAAAAAACTCAAACACAACTGCGGATATACACTGGCTATACCGCAGTACAAGTGTTTCAGTTTTCAAGACGGGGTTAACCCAGGCCAACGGGTCGACAAAAACAATTTCGAACCCGGGCCCGGCGGACCGGGACGTACACAGGGATGCCAGAGGAGTTCCATAAGAATCACCTCAACAGCCCCCTCCCAGCCCTGCCTAAGCAGGAGAAGAGAGGGGCGAAAAAGAATGGAGAAGGACCAGGCTCCCTCAGCGCAGCGCAAGGTACAACACAACATGGACCAAGCAACAGTGAGGGGTAACACGTAGTAACACAACTACGAACATCTCCATAACGTCAAACCCTGCAACGCCCGGGCCGACCCGTCATTTTCCCCCCCGAATAAAGCACAAGTCCCTCAGGGTACCAGAACAGCAGATCTGCACCCCGGCGGACAACGGGTTAACTGACCTGGACCGGCGCGACCAGAATCAGTCCCGTGCCCTAATCACGCCGCCATCCCTAGTCCCAGGAGGGGGGTAGGTACGCGTGTCGATCCAAAACATTATAGAGGGCGCCACCCAGACGGTCCCCTTCGTACCACGCCAGGTGGCCCACCCCAAGGGCGTGAGACCCCTCTACCAATGCTTTGATCTATTCCGTTAACATCCCCCAGATATGAACGAGAATTCATCGAGACAAGCCTAGTACACTGGCGCTCGGAAGAGACAAACTCCATCCCAGTTGCCCCATAAAAACACCGTTTCAATGATGAGCAACCAAGGCGCGCAAGCCCATGCGTGGTTCCTATCAGAAGCACCCAGGGCCAGCACTATGTACGCGTCGAGACCCAAAACATATCAATGGATAGTCTAACAAGAAACCAGATACCGTTCCTCCAAGCCGCCTGGGAGAACGACAAGCAGTTTTTTTCACAGAAAGAAATACGGACATGGGTCCCATGCGACGCGGCTGAGAAAAAACCTAATACCCCGTCAACCTGCTCCATAAAGGAGGGGACGGGGAACCCCCAGAGAGACTTCCCACGTGAGCAACAATTTGAAAAGTTTATGTAACATTGAGCCACGTGACCAAAGGCTCAAGCTACATATATACAGAGCGTAGCAGAAGTCTCGAGTTCCTATGCACCGCAACACCAACTTGACAATAACAGAGAACCACCCATGGGGCCTGTAAAGAACTCACGGAGGTCGGCGACCAATAGAAACGCGTCCAGTGACGTATTCTATGGCGGGGGGAATCCCATGACTCAACCGACCATGATAGGCGAGGAGTCAGGGAATTCCCTACCCCCCCCCCCTCTCTCTACCCCGTGCCGCACTGACCAATCAGAATGATAGAGGGCCCAACCCCCTGACCAATCAGAAAAGAGGGAAGGAGGGGTTTATTCGGTTACCCCCTCATGATCCCATACCCCGTATACGATAGTAAACAAGCCATGATGATACCTATGTAGCCAGCATGCTAATGAAACAGCGTATATCCTAACAGGATAAGCTAACCCAATGCACGCTAGCCACAGACGACAACACGTCTACGAACAGGGTTTATAACAAGGCCAAGGTTTATGTGTGAACACGACACCCGTGTTTTATGTTTCAAGAAAAAACACAGAAGATCGAGAGAGAGGTCTATAAGACCGTGGTACAACTACACACACGAGTACTTCTGTAGGCCAACACTACAGTGTTGTGGCTCAATGCCACTGTTTCAAACGTAACAGAACACACAACCCCCTCATACAACGGTAAATCTTTATCACTATAGGAAGAAACATATTTCTTCAGGACGAGGAAAGAAAAAAGCCTTTCGACCGAGTGTTAGCTACAGGCCTTGCTAAGTACACATATATATGTAGCGACCAGCTAAAGACTAAAGTCAACCCCACAACTAGGCGAAAGTTCTACACATCGTATCCCCAACATATGCAGTGAATAAACACACAGTTTGTAACAAAAAATAGTCCCTCCTTTTATTAATGTACAAAATCATATTTGGGGCGGGGAAGGGAACAGGGGTAAACAGGGGGGGAAAGTCACTTTAGCGGGGCCTGCCACGAACAGCTTGGTGCTTGCCCCCATGGGGAGCCTTAGGCCCGGAGGGACGGTACTGGGATGCCTGGTCACGACGATCCCTACCGTCACCTCCGGGCGTGGGTTGGCTAGCTGCGGCGGTCGAGGCACCCTCTCTCCTCCTGGCCTTCTTGGCCGAAGGTCCAGCAGTGGCGGTGGTGGTGGCGGTGGCGACGGTCGCAGGTCCCCGACGACGTGGCCTCCGTCGAACCTCACCGGCGACATCGGGTGGGGGGAAATGGGGCCGGAGCACTGCACGCTCCTCCTCCATCTCCCTGCAAGCCGCCGTCATCAGCTGCATCGCCAACCCGAAGAGCCCAGCGTCGGAGAGGGGGGCCGTGAGCAAAGGAAGTCTCTTCCGCTCCGGCACCCGCGTTTGCTCCAGCCAAAGGTGGGGCTGGGACAGAGTGGCCAGGGCGCGTATCTTCCCGGCAGCAATTGCCTGCAGCTGTACTAGGTGCAGGATGGCTCCAGCCGCCTGGGCGTGCAGGAACTGATGTTGTTTGTCCGGCACCGTACCGCGCGCCATCATCCCTGACATAAAGCGTGCTAGCTGCGCAATGTTGGACGTCGCAGCTAGGCTCTGAGTCGAGGTGATAAATGACTGGTCACTCCAGTTGGCCAACTGCCTAGCCGATTTCCCTTGGGGAACCGGCTTCCGCAACGGCTCCCACACCACCCCAGGACAAAGGAGAGACGCCATCGGGCTATCAAGCCGAGACACCCCTTCCTTCAGTCCCTCGACCAAACCCACCACCCGCGTGACTTGCACGTAGCCGGGGGTAATGCCAATGATGCGGGAGATCACCTGTCCCTGACGCACGTAGGCCTCCATTGAGAGGAAGAATGGGCAGACAACGCCCGTCTCCCTCACAGGACGACGTTGCCATAGATGACCTATCAAGTCATCAGGGACAGGGGCAGGCAGTGGCTGCGGCAGCGGCACGCCATTAGCGGCGGCGGCTGCCGCCATGAGCTCCGGGAACAAGGCACGTAATTCCCCATGCGCACCGTCCTCCATGCAGCTCGCGTCCCTCGCGTACGGGAGGCTACCACTCATTGTAGTGCCACCATCCGATGTGGCCGATAGCAGGGCATCCCGTCGCCGAGTTGGAGGTTCTAACCCAACACCGGAGTACGAGGGACATACCACCCTGAGGGGGAGAGTGATGCGTCCCCACCGGGGCGTCAAACAAGATCGCCTCCGCTTCCACCATGAAATCCTCCGTTTCCATCGGCCACGGAGAAGCAGAAGCACCCTCGTCTGGCTCCAGCAGCTCACCAAAACCAGGCCGTTCGCCCCTGCAGGCCACCCTCCTACGACGGGAACGAGCAGAGGCGAAGAGCTTGCGTCTCAGATCCTCCGCTACCAGAGGAGCCGTCAGCCTATCGGCCGACCGCCCCCCGGCGGCGGGGGAACCAGAGCAGGAACTAGGCCATCTCACAGGAGACGGCCTTGGTACACCAGCTTATCCAGGTTACTAGTATATTTGATTTAGTCAATCATTACACTTTGACTGTTTTAAGACTGAAAGTCTAATGCATTCATATTTCACACAGTTGTATTTCCTAAATATGAATAACTTGAATATGAATAATTACAAAATTCCTGTCAAGTTATGTGGTTTTTTTCCCCCCTTTGGTACCAGTGCTGCCCAAACTTGAAAATGGCTTGAACCTCAACAGAGGACGCTGGGACAACTCGACTTCATATTGCAGATTTTAATGACCTTTTGCTCCAACACATCATCATTTGTTGCATCATCAGAAGTAGCAGAAGTAGGTTGAAAACCTTTAAAGAAAAACACAAAAATTAGCCACTCCACAAATAACAAGTGCATGCCAAATAATCAAATACACTTCAATATATGTATCAGTATATGATTATTTCTTCCCTCCAAACATGCACATTTATATATTCTTTGGCTATTTTACAGACCAAATCAATTAGTTTGAATTTCAATTTAACCAAACTACATTTCATACATTCTTTGGCTATTTTACAGACCAAATCAATTAGTTTGAATCTCAATTTAACCAAATTACATTTTATACATTATTTGGCTATTTTACAGACCAAATCAATTAGTTTGAATTTCAATTTAACCAGACTACATTTTATACATTCTTTGGCTATATTACAGACCAAATCAATTAGTTTGAATTTCAATTTAACCAACTTATATTTTATACATTCTTTGGCTATTTTACAGACCAAATCAATTAGTTTGAATTTCAATTTAACCAAATTATATCTTATACATTCTTTGGCTATTTCAAAGACCAAATCAATTAGTTTGAATTTCAACTTAACCAAATTACATTTTATACATTGTTTGGCTATTTTACAGACCAAATCAATTAGTTCAATTTAACCAAATTAGTCTACCAACCTTCC
The DNA here is from genome assembly GCF_963971535.1 of Notolepis coatsorum. Classification (NCBI taxonomy): domain Eukaryota; kingdom Metazoa; phylum Chordata; class Actinopteri; order Aulopiformes; family Paralepididae; genus Notolepis; species Notolepis coatsorum. The sequence continues at coordinate 130,219,356 of NC_140175.1, forward strand.
AAATACATTTTACTTTAAATTTAACCAGACCAAATCAATTATGTTTGAATTGCATTTAACCAAACAATTGTTACTTGATCACAATGGACCAGATCCAACCCAAAGTAAACAAAACAACTTGCCAAAAGGCATCCCCACCTATCTAGTTACACAGTACACAATTGGAATGATTCATTAATTGGAATGATTCCCACAAAATTGCCACCAACCCAGCCCTCCACAGGTACAATTTATAGTGATTTAAATGGACAATTACACAACTACAAACATACATACCAATGGCGTCTCTGGAGTGATTCTTTCACTTGGTTCCCTCTTTTCTAATTCTAAATGGGCATGCTTCTCCCACTGAAGGAAACTAGTCCTTCCACTGCAAAGAATTTTTTTCCTCTGCCTATTCCACCCCAAGATGGCATTCACACCTGAATTGCATTGCTGCTCATTACCCCCTGCAGCAATCAACTCTCATCACAGCAGCTCAGGGTTGGCGGCCATCTTGTCACAAATCATACCCCTAGAATGTATTTAGGAAAAATGAACCATTCCCACATTGTATATATATAATATAAATAATATATAATATGAAACAAACATAAATGTAGACATTGTCTTAACAATTCCTCTTTATCAGCACAGACATCTGTTGTCTATATAAGCAGGTAGAGCCTCTAGCTTGACTCCCTGCTGCTTTGGGTGACTGCCAAGGACATCTGTCTCTGACCCATAGTGGTTTTGTCACTTGAAAGGACAGCTGCCAACCATTATGTACTTAAAACCTTTGCCTAGGGACATTTCACAACATGTGTTATGAGCCATAAATAGCATGCTATACGACAATAGTCTTCATCTTAGATTAAGATTACATTAGATTAACATGTAGTCTAGGCATTCCATATTAAAAGTATAACCACACCTCTATGATAAAAACACACATGGAACAATACAACTTTAAAATGTTTATTTCACAAACACCTCTAAAGAAAATATGTTGGTTATTTTCATGCTATACGTTAAGCTATAAGCCAAACTTTATTCAAGAAAATGATATGAAAAAATATGATTGACCCAACATTAGATAACATGACTGTTACTGTAACTGAAAAGCGTAATCTGAAAATCAACTATGCATGTCCATTAAGGCACATTTTGGTTTAAGCCGGTGTGTTTAACTCAGTCTTCACAGTTACTATAACTACGTTAATGAAAGATAACTAGCTAGTTACTTAGGGGAGCTAGTGTGTGAATTCAGTAGTGGTTAACATGCCATACAAAGTGAGTTTTAGCCAGCAGTTTGCTGTTGTTTTGATTATAACCCAGTGGTAACTTTCTGTTGAGAATAATTGTCCAGGCGGTCTATAAAAAGAAGTCGAACTGCCTCATTCTTCACTGATCGCCACAGTATGTTTTCAGCAATGGGATTGGGAATGAGTATTTTAAACATCATGGTTTCATCATTGGCAACAATTTATTTAGTCTTTTACTTTAAAATACAGTTAAACTAACTTACTCTAACCTAAATGATACATTGAAAAATAGGGACAGTGCAGATGGAGAAACATCAAAATGTTCGCTAGATATTAGCCCATCGGTCCCTTGCAAAAGAAATTATTTGCTAATGGCCATATAATGTGTTCTGTGACATAGTGGCTCCGCTCGGCGTCACTCATGCACTATCCTCGCATATGTGCACGCGCGCTGAATTAAATTCCACAATGTACCTTTATCCCAGTATTCGTCTGACCACACCCCTCGTTAGCTTACCTTCATAAGCAGGTGTGTGGTCACCTGCTCTCCTCCTTTTCTCGCTTTCACCACAAGGAAGTGCCTCGGTAGTACCCCACTTGACGTGATGTGATAGTAGGAGAAGAGTTGGAAAACAAGAGATACGTTGACATCTATCCCCAGGCCATCAGGCTGCTAAACGAACAATAAACACTATGCAACAACCATCAAATGCACACAGCACACACACCCACACACTCACTTAAACAAACAACACACTGCAGCACCCACTCTCCACACTTTAGATCACACAAACACACTTTATATTTATTGATAAAGGATTTGTACTACAACTCGTACACCTACTGTAAATTGTACCTAAATTGCACTTCATCCCATTTCTGCCTTGCACTATATAGTATTGTATATTAGTACACTGCATAGTATTGTATATTATATGGTAACTCAGTTACGTCTATTCTGCATCGAACATTGTACATATGTCTATACTGAACACTGTGACCTCTTTTTTACTTCTAATTTACATGCTATACTATGTTATTTTATTCCATACTTATCTTGTCTTGCACAGTCTCTGGAGCGTAACAGTAAGAAGCATTTTGTATAAAAGTATTCTGTACTTCTGTATGACAACTATTAAAGAAACTTGAAACTTGAACTTGATCATATCTTTATTTTCTCTCTCACTATATTCGAGAAAATACGGCGATATTGTCTTCGTACTGGAGTGTCTGGAAGATGGTGATCATTCTAAAAACCTCCACCGGTTTTCGTATTGGGAGCACGCCGCTACATGCCTCCCAACTACAGTCTTCCTTGCTGCGGCTGGTTGGGGTGAAACCCTCCAGCGATACAGCTGGACTGTAGGACGCGCCGCTGTTGTGAGAAGCGGTGGGTTCCAGGTTGGCGAGTAGTGTTTTGCTTGCGAGCTCCACTTGTCTGTTAGTGCTACGGGGGCTAGCTGACAATGTTTACGGAAACCGGCCCCAGATTAGGGTCCCTTGTTCAGCCTTTAGGCGACGACGGAGGACCTTGTTCTGAAGTCCATTATAGTCAACTAGAGGGCCACGACCAGTAACACTGGTGCTCCCTGTGTTCTCTGGACGAGTGGATGTTTCTCTGTCACCGTGTAGGCCCCGTCTGTCATATACAAATGAGAGTATACCCTCACAAGGAAATATGGGCATGGATGTTCATTATCGGAAGATCCGTGTTCAAGTCAGCTACTGCCCAGTTGGGACTTGTGCTGGCTCCGTCGGCTGTTGGTAAAATCACCGTTGTAAAACTGTGTTAACATCTCGTTTCTCTTCTCTCTTAAACAGTGAGGAGGGTTTTCAGAACGGCGGCATGTCTGAGTGGCTTGTTATATCATTGTGTACAAGTTCAGGTGATAGCTGCGTAGCTTGCGTGCTAGTTGTGGCCTACTGTGTTAGCCAGTCAGCTGTTAGCTGCGGCGCTAGCTCGCTGTGTTTACCAAGCCTGTTGTGTCACTAGGCTAGGTAACGTTAGCTTGCTGCTATCGGCCGAGAGCGGCCGTTAGCTTAATGCTACACTGTTGAACGTGCTGTGACGATAACATGTTTTTAACACTCTTGACTACGACGTCATCTTTGACAGAGGATGTTCGTCGAACCTGCCCTGAGCCAGGCCGGCGAGGACTGCGTCAACAAGGAGCACCGTAGTGGCGGGTTGGAGCAGCGAGCTGCCCGTGTCGTCGAACACAGGAGGCTGTGTTTACTTCAGTGCCATGTTAGAGACTGCAAATCGCTTGATCTGCGCTCCTGGTAGGCAAGGTCCTGACCAGACCTTGAACACTTCTTCTTGCTTTCCCTTCTAAATGTTTTGTAAATAACGATGTTTTCCAAAACGAGTGTTGCTGCACTACATTTAGGATACGACGCGAGTTATGTGTGAATTGTCTTGTCACTGGTCTCCATGCAAATCGGGTTATTGTTACAGATGTGAAAATGATCTGGTTTGTTGTGTTGAGACACATTGTGTGTTCATGTATCGTGTACTCACAACTAAGGGGGTTAAACTAACCTATAAAGCTATGCTTAGTGACATATGAGTAAAGAATGATTATTTTCTCAGCCTGTAATGACAATGAACAGTGTGTTCACATATTAACAGGTTTACCTGTTTAACTGGCCGTATTAAGGGTAAAGTAGGAGGGTTGTGTTTCCCCCCGGTTCCCTGGGGACTTCTTCATCCTCCTCTCAGACATGTTGTTACACTATATTGTGTCACTGTGTGGTAGGGATACGATGTAAACCTTGGCTTAGTTGTTGGGGTTGTGCTAACCGCTTGAGAAACTTTATTTTCCTAAAGAAAAGATTGTTTGGTCACTTTTTCGTGTGTGCTTAGCAAGGCCTGTGGCCGATACTAATCGAGAATTGTGTATTCTCTCATTATGAAAAACGGCGTTCCTCTGTAGAGTGTTTTTGCCATATTTTGTAGGTGATAATGGGTTGTGTCTGTCGTGTGACCTACAACTGGGTTGGGCTGGCCACAGAAGCACATGTGTAAGTCTGGTACCGGGGCTCTTGCGAGGGCCCTCTCTGTTCTGTGTTTTTTCCTTAGTAAAAATCAGATAGCAGGTTGGCACATGCGCTGTGTGAAGCTGTTAGACACTTCATGGGGCTGACTATGACTGCGTCATACTCTTTTTGTCATTACATCGTATCATGGGTGTGGGGTCGTAAAGGGGTGAACTGGTAACCTTTCCTCCCTTTTTTTTCTGTTGGTCAGGGGTAAACCCACCTGTCCTTCAAGGTTCCTGTCACGTTGCGGTTCGGCACGTTACAGGGTGAGGGGGGGGGGGTTTCCTGGTCCCACGCCCTGGAATATTGGGCGTGTGCACCGCAGAAATTCCCCCGCCATAAAGTACGTCACTGTGCGCGTCTCTGTTGGTAGGACTTCCGTGCGCTGTTCAGGTCCATATGATGGATCTGTTTCGGGGGGTGGTCAGGGCTCCTCCTCACGAAGCTCCTGTTCGGGCCTTCTGTGAGTTGGGACTCTCCTTCCATGTGAGGGAGCCTCCTCAGAGTACAGAGCCTCCTCCTCAGATTGTCAAGGTGAGTGGAACCTCAAGAAGGAGTCCTACTCTATTGTGTGTGTATTCGATTCAATTCGATTTTTGAGTGTGTATGGGTTCAGTGTCTCCTCCCCGGAGAGCCCTAAAACCAAACTTTTACATGGCTCAAGGTGCAATATATTCTTTTCAATCTGTACAGCTCGCGTGGGAAGTCTCTCTGGGGATTTCCGTCTCCTCCCTATGGGAGGGTGGTGGGATGTAAAAATGTGAAATTTTTTTACCCCCGGCTGTGTAGACTGGGATACATACTGTTGGTGCTTCCTTCTTTTCTATTAAGAAGAGTTGGAGTTAGGGAGCATCACACCCCTCTTGTCGTTCCCCTGGGCACCTTGGGGATTCAATGACAGGTCTAAATAGTCTATTCATTGATGTGGTTGTGTCCCGATGCACGTATAGTGCTAGCTCGGGGTGTTCTGTAATCAGGCGAATGACTCGCACGCCTTGGTTGCTTGAGGTTAAAACGGCGTTTTTATAAAGCAACTGGGATGGGGGTTTTTCCTCTTCCGACGACCTGTTTTGGTTGTCGACGGATTCTCGTTCATATCTGGGGGATGATGACGGAATGGATCTGAACATATGTAGAGGGGTCTCACGCCCTGGGGGTGGGCCACCGGGCGCGGTTCGCACCGAACGCCTGGGTGGCGCCTTCTTTTCATGTTTAAGATCAACACGCATATCTGCCCCTTCTCCTGGAGTAGGCATGTCGGCGTGATTAGGGCACGGGACTGGTTCTGGTCACGCTGGTCCGGATCAGTTAAACCCGTTGTCCGCCGGGGATGCAGATCTGCTGTTCTGGTACCCTGAGGGACTTGGGCTTTTTCAGGGGGAAAATGCCAGGTCGGTCCGGGTGTCACAGGGTTAAGCGCTATGGAGACCCTGGTTGGGTACATTTTGTACTCTGCACTGTCGTAATGGCTTACGGCCATGCCAACCTGTACACGCTCGATCTCGTCAGATCTCGGCCGCTACGCAGGTTGGTCCTGGTTAGTACTTGGTTGGGAGACCGCCTGGGAATACCAAGTACGGTGTGCTTGGGGCTGGTTCTCCATTATTTTCGCTCCTCTCTCACGCATGGCGAAGAGGGGCCTGTTGGGGTGGTCTTTGACCTCCTCTGGTGACCCTGTGCTTCCCATATTGCCGGGCCCGGTCCGAAGTAATGTTACGTCGACCCGTAGGCCTGGGTTAACCCTTTTTTGAAAACTGAAACACTTGTACTGCGGTATAGCCGGTGTATACTGCCCTGTCAAGGCAGACCGCAGTAACTCAAAAAAAGTCAAAATTGAGTTATGAGTGAAATTGAACTCGTCAATAAATGTTTTATCTTGTGACCAAGTTTCAGATGTTAATGTCGCTCAGTTTTGGAGATATGGGGTTTTAAAAACTGCAGTAACTACAAAATCACACTCAAAAACCAGGCAGACCGCAGTAACTTCCAAACAGTGAAAAATGGCTTTAAAGTGTTTTGACTTGCCATCCAAAATGTGTTATAGGTAGATAGATGATAGTACTAAGATTTAACATGTATTAATGAAGTAATCTTTAGGCATACAAAAATATGACATAATTATTTTAATTAACCCCCAAAAAGCAGATACTGCACTCTGCTGCACAGTTCCCTTAAATAATTATACAGGTAATGTACAGGCAAAGTGCAGTAACTTCAAATACAATGTTGTTTTCCCTCCAGCTTTCATAACTTAACCTAGCCATTTTGAAAATGAAATTTAACACCTGAATATTGGAATGATGATGATCCAAATAAAATGGCTAGGTTAAGTTATGAAAGCTGGAGGGAAAACAACATTGTATTTGAAGTTACTGCACTTTGCCTGTACATTACCTGTATAATTATTTAAAGGGAACTGTGCAGCAGAGTGCAGTATCTGCTTTTTGGGGGTTAATTAAAATAATTGTGTCATATTTTTGTATGCCTAAAGATTACTTCATTAATACATGTTAAATCTGGGTACTATCATCTATCTACCTATAACACATTTTGGATGGCAAGACAAAAAACTTTAAAGCCATTTTTCTCAGTTTAACTTTTTTGAAGTTACTGCGGTCTGCCTTGACAGGGCCGTATACCCGCAGGTGTGTTTTGGAGTTTTTTCTTGAGGGGTTATAGGAACAACCACCGCATTGGGTAACACCAAGGTGGTTGATTCCCTGGTGTGTTGGGGCAGTGTCAACTCCCGGGTTACCCGGTTGAGGGTGCCCCTGCACGTTCATGACGTCTGCCAATCGTGTCAGCCTTCTCTGCCTCAACCCCTCTGGGTGTTTTTTTTTTTTAAATGGAGGCTTGGTCATGCAACAACGCCAGCATACGCCCCTTCCGCCGGGGCGGCTGTTTTCAGCTGACTCCTTTGGCGCCTGTCTCGTCCGCAGTGCTCCAGGCTCAGGTTACAGCCTGTTGCCTGGTTTTTCCCCGGTGCGCTGCCTGCTTCCGTTGGTTAACCTTTTTTGTGTGCTTACGGCCATGCTGACTGCCTGTTCTGCAGGGTCAGTGTGCCAGGCGGTGTACTATTGGGGGGACAGGGCCCGCTCGGCTGAGGGGCCTTTGTCCGAATACGCTGGCGATGTGGGGGGCGGGGTCACTGAGTGCCCACCTGGTGGGGTCTTGATGCTGGCATCATGGACCTCTCCGGGCCCCCGTTCCAGGGGGTCCAGTCCCTTTGGTGGGTCTGGGCCTTCCTTCGCGCTCCGCTGCTACGGCCTTGCCACAGGGTTGGGTTTGCCCTTGACCCCGTGATTCTGGGGGCAGTAACAAGGTTGTTCCCTCCGTTCGTTCTCGGGTGGCATGCGGGTTGTGCGTGTGTGTAGTCGTGGGGTCAGGCCACGGTCTGCTCACCCTGTGCGTTGAGTTGCTTGAGTGCCTCTTCGCACGGTCGGGTCCGTCGCCCTCCTGGGAAACCTCCAATAGGGGGGGTGCCCTCCATTAGGGGGGGTCGGGGGGGCTCGGCCCTCCCTGTTCTGATGGTTGTGGGGGGCCTTCAGCGGGGTGTATTTGTCGGCCGGTGGCTCCCGCTCGGCCTCCCTTGTGCATGAGTGACGCTGAGCGGAGCCACTATGTCACAGAACAATAGGTTATAACTATAACCATGTTCTGTTAATAGTGGTGACGCTCGGCGTCCGACGCCGCTGCAGCCCTTGATCTCACCTTGTGGTGAAAGCTTGGGAAGGAGGAGAGCAGGTGACCACACACCTGCTTATGAAGGTAAGCTAACGAGGGGTGTGGTCAGACGAATACTGGGATAAAGGTACATTGTGGAATTTTATTCAGTGCGCGTGCACATATGCGAGGATAGTGCATGAGTGACGCCGAGCGTCACCACTATTAACAGAACATGGTTATAGTTATAACCTATTGTTTTGAATATAAGCAGGGTTTAACTATTTGGCAACACCCCTAGACTGTCGTCATCATGGCACCCACTTTGGGAAAGCCTGCCCTAGTAAGCTGCATCACATTTTATCTCATTAAGACACGCTATTTAATTTTCTTGCTATGTTTTCCCATGTGAAGGGCAGCCGATAGGGCACGTCCTCTCATTTTCGCCACTCAATAGGGCACTTTAGCATGACGTTTTTCAACTGTGGGGGCACATGGTCAAGTTTAGACCATTGGAAGGGCACCAGTAGAGCACGTCATATCGCTTTTTAACCCGTGGGGGCGCCAGTGTACCTTGGTGTTCAAGCCAGCAGACCCAGACAGTGCTTCACTGACACAGAGGAGATTTTTAAATCAGTCCCATCTCATTTATGGAGTAATCAGTAACCATGACACCCAGTAACCATCACACCCAGTCACCATGACAACCAGTACCCATCACAAGAGCAACCATGACAGCCAGTAACCATCACACCCAGTAACCATCACAGCCAGTAACCAAGTTACGGTGACATTGCAGACGTAAGCTTATTTTCCAGACATATGCAGACTCCCTTGTACTACAAGATATGTGAAGGCCACCCTACCCTAGGTATAAATATCTGTACTATTCTCATTCAGCAGCACTCCAGGAACAGACTGCCACTGTTGTACTCTGTAACTGTGTTTGCTCTTACTGGCCAGTAACTTCAAATAAACTTCTAGTCTACCTCTGACCTCTGACCAACCAGTAGTCTCAGCCGGACTCTTGGTTTCAACTTGGCTCCATCGGCCGGCGGTTTGCCCTGTGAGCTTCACATGTGATTATCACTTATTGATGAGGAGGATAATCTTCCTGTCAGTCACCACTGGTCTCTTCACATGTAGATCTGTAGATAAAGATGATGTCATAGAAGCAGACAGCAATCTGAGTCCATTGAGCCTCCGGAACAAGAATTACAGTTTACTTTATGATCTTTAGCAGGTGTGAAAAGTAATTCAGTACCTGGCTTTCAAGTCTACCTCTTTCAGTTTCTTTATGAGCTTTAGCAGGTGTGAAAAGTAATTCAGTACCTGGCTTTCAATTCTACCTCTTTCCACTTCTTTTGACCATTTAAGATAACTACTTAGAGTCACCAGCCCTGTTACATTTGGTGCCCTAGGTGAGTTTTTATTGCATTTATTTGAATAGGGACAGTGCACATTATTCAACAGTAATGAGACAAAGTACCACCACTGTAAATGAGACGCTGAACACAAAAAATACGGTGGGACTCTCATGTCGGGGTGGGAGCACCTCGCTACAGTGTCAGCACTCTGTTGGATGTTGGGGGGAGGGATCGATCGCGATCAGTTAGGACCGCCGGCGATGAAGACAGACAGACAGCGGCCCCCAGGTTCCTGTTAGTGTTGAGGAGGGGAGGCTTAACCTCCTGGAGCCAACCATCCAATAAAGATGTATCTTTGTACCCCGGTTGTGCATTTGATTATTTAAGGGCTTTGACAAACATCACTTTCTCCTGCTTGTGGTGTAACCCACTTTTTATTACAATATTATCCAAAATCAGCTTACTGTTTCCATTTGCTTCATTGATTATGCCAATAAAAACAGATGCCTTTGCCTGTGTCTCAGTTATTTGGTCACCTTATTTCTTAGGGTTGTAAACCTACATTTGTTGTGTTCCATGTTGGACTTAAGGGCTATGTTTAGGGCATGATCTCTTTCTCTAATTTACTTTCTTATATTTTCATTTATCTAAGCTCTTTTGGACACATTTGGATTTTATTTCTAAAATCTGTCCATTGTAGATTTGATAGTGGAGAGGAACAGGTGACTGTCAGTTTCTACATCCCTACCTGATAGTATGTCACTCCAGTCAATTCCCTGTATTGCTGCTTCAACGTGACCTTGGTCAGCCTTAGGGATTCTGAGGTAGGTCTGCTTCTTGGTGGTAGTCAGATTAAATCCATTCTTAGACAGTTTTCTAGATACAAGCGTTAAGGTCAGATAGGCCAGTGACTAAATGTAATTGTAGCAGTCTGAAAATATTGTATATTATTCAGGACTGCCGACTGGTGTTTTATATTCCCTTTGTACACAAAGACATCATTGATATTCACACGAACAATGACACAAGCGTCCCCTTCCGAAGAGCACTGGAATATGGATTATAAACGACAGTACTGGATCATATTCTACAATGCTGTTCCCTTGTGACTGGCAGGCGGGACCAGCAGGGGGCGGTAGCAGGCAGAGTGGCGGAGAGAGTTGTGAGGTGATATATGGAGGAGAGAAATGTTAGACGCTCTCTTCGGCAGTGAACTTGGACAACGAGCTGTCGCAGCTAACGGGGGCTCTGGAGAGCCCTGTTGCTGAAGTTATGTCAGAGGGCCCTGTGAGATAGCAACGGGTGATAACAAGTACTGGCTAGTGGACACGATATCCTAGCAGTACCAGCGATAGTATATGAACAATTGCCGGCATTACTGGTATTTTGTGGGCTCACTCTTTTGTTTTTGTTCCTTTTCTTTGAGTGATAAAATATGTGTTTCCTAATATTTCCCATTCGGTGAACAATTCTCTTTCCTCCCTTATGTTCCCCCTTCCTTCCCCATATTACCGACCTGGAGCAGTATATGTAATCCCTTAGGGAAGGTGGATACTGTGTCCGGCCCAGACGTGGGCAGCACTTAGTCCGGGTACCGTGAGAGCACTTGATGCCTAGGTGTAATTATATAATTGATTTATGCCAGTGTAATCATTGTGTGTTGATACCCATGGTGCAATAATCACCAGACGTAGCATTGTTGTAACTAGGCCACGTTACAATAACACTCATACGGAACGGGAGCACTGTGTGTGTGTCTTTTCTTGAGTCTGATTCTAATCCTTGATGTGGGTAATATATCTGTTATTAACCCCTTCCTGGTCAACCTTCCCTTTTCCCATTGTAAGGTTTCTGGTGTTACAGAGGGAGGGTACTGCTTGCGGGGGGAACCAAGTTATCTATTTACCATTCGGTCATTAGGTGTGGGGGGGTGCTAGGGGACAATCGGGGAGAGTGAGGGCGTGTTGCGGAGTACTGCTGACTGCCCAAGAGAGAGGGAGGAAGACCAGAGTACCAGACCAGGTTTGTAAATCCTGGGCCTCACACACCCCACTGCCAGCCTCCAGTTGACGCTCCTGACCCCAAAGCCGGAGGTGCAGCTAGCCAGAGTTCTACTGTGTCTCGCTACCTATTGACCGTGTACCACAGTTCCCACGAAGCAGGGATAATCCACCCTGCTACATTTGGCGCCACGAACAGGATCTACATCCTACTCCACTCCCTCGTAAGTGACGACCAAGAGACCTAAGATGTCAGACAGCGACACCCCGAAGCCGGAGGCCAAAGCCGGGCCGTCCCGGGTGAAGCAAGGAGATGACTCGCCGTCCCCGCTCAAAGAGGAAGGAAGGGAAGCCGAGACGGTGCAGACCTTGACCGCCAAGGTGGAGTTCCTAAAGGGTCAACTCCAAGACCAGGCGGGCGTCCTGGATCACCAGCACGAACAATTAGAGCAGGCCCGACGCCAAGAGTTGCTTGCCTTGGCACAGGCCGTGCTCCAACAGCTTCCTCCCGCGCCCCTCCCGGTGGTGTACGTCCAACGAGAGCGGAAGTGCAGCGAATTTGGAGGGGAAAAGGAGAGGGGGGAACCGCCAGTAGAAGACTGGATCCAGGTGATGAGGACCAACCTCCGTGCCAGTAGAATACCTGAGGAGGAACAAGCGGAGGTCGTACAGCTTCACCTCAAAGGCGAGGCGAAACAGACGGTACGCTTCCTGACAGAGGGAACCGTCCCCGACACTGAAGCCCTGTTCTCGCTCCTTGAAGAAACCTACGGGGACAAGGTCCCGGTCAGTATTCGCCTGGGGGAGTTCTTTGACCGAAGACAGGCCGCCGGCGAGACCGTGCGCCAGTTCGCATATGACCTGCAGGAGAGGATCCGTCGCCTACGACGTCGGGCGCCTACGCTGGTCGCCGACGCCCTGCTGCAGGAGCGGTTTGTGGTGGGCCTCAGGGACGAGGCCCTGAGGAGAGAAATGCGTAAGTACATGAGGGAGGACGGGACGCGGCCGTTTCCCTAGGTACTGCAGGCGGCGATCGATTGGACGGAGGACGAGCTGATCCTCCCCGCCGACAAGGGTTTCCCCCGGGGCTTGGTCTGCGCCGCGGCCGGGAAGGGACGAGAGACCCCGCGGAGCGTTGACACGCTGCAGGAGACTATTAGGCAGCTCCAGGCAGGAATGGAGCGGCTAGGTGCGCGCCAGGAGCAACTAGTCCAGACCTTCCAACAGGAACGTGACACGCCCCGGAGAGGCGCCACCAGACGGCGACGCCGAGACGACGCGACCGCCGCCACGCGAGAGCCCCGCCGAGACGAAGACGGCAGGCTGATCTGCTATGCCTGCAATCAGCCGGGCCACATCAGCAGGGACTGCCCCCGCTCGGCCGGCGAGCCACGCCCCGACTCTACTCCCCACCCCGAAACTCCGGGCCCGTCAGGGTACCGACCCGGACCACGAAGGGCAGTCGACGCCGTCATAACCAGAGTCGCCGTGGAGAGATGCGAGCCACCTACGGAACTAGCCGCACTTCAGGAGTCCATCCGGCAGCTCTTCGCCGGCCAGGAGCAGTTGGGCGCGCGCATGGAGCAGCTATTCCAGGCGGTTCAACAGGAGCAAGATACGCCCCAGAGAGGCTTCGTCGGAAGCCGACGGAGGGAAGACGTGCCCTCTACCCCGCGCAGACTACCCCGCCGGAGCGAGGATGGGAGGCTGATCTGCTACACCTGTCAACAACCCGGCCATATCGGCCGCGAGTGCCCCCGCGCGATGGGAGAACCGCGCCCGAAGGAAGCGCTGGGCGGTGAGGTTCCTCTCCCACCAGTACAGGGCGCCACCCACACAACAGCCGGCGGGTCGCCCGACCTGGCGACTGCCAGACGAGGGGCCGGAGAGAGAAGTGTGGTGACGTGCCGGATGATACGCCGCCAAGGCGGCCGGCCCGACAGACGCGCTGGTGCCCGGGCGCCCATTCCAAGGAGACCAGGACCGGAGGTAGTGGACACAGCAAGGGACGTTCTAGCGATCCCAGCGGAAGGCGTTCGTGCCCGCCGGCGGCCCGAAGCGCGGGCCGGGCCGTCACAGGGGGGGGAGTCGGACCGATCCGGGACCCGAGGAGCACCAGAGGTCGGCTACCCATTCGGTATCGCCAGGACTACGTGCTCAAGAGTGTGTTTGTTGAACAGTGTGTCCAGCTCATGAAGGAGTGTGTGAAACTGTTAGCATAAGGTACGAGTGTCGATCGATGTGTGAAACTGTTGGTCTCAGGACCGTTTTCATGCATGCGTTGGTTGTTGTTAACTTGCAAAGGACTTAGCAAGTTCAAAGTGGGGGGAAATGTAGCAGTCTGAAAATATTGTATATTATTCAGGACTGCTGACTGGTGTTTTATATTCCCTTTGTACACAAAGACATCATTAATATTCACACGAACAATGACACAAGCGTCCCCTTCCGAAGAGCACTGGAATATGGATTATAAACGACAGTACTGGATCATATTCTACAATGCTGTTCCCTTGTGACTGGCAGGCGGGACCAGCAGGGGGCGGTAGCAGGCAGAGAGTGGCGGAGAGAGTTGGGAGGTGATATATGGAGGAGAGAAACGGAAGACGCTCTCTTCGGCAGTGAACTTGGACAACGAGCTGTTGCTGAAGTTATGCCAGAGGGCCCCGTGAGATAGCAACGGGTGATAACAAGTACTGGCTAGTGGACACGATATCCTAGCAGTACCAGCGATAGTATATGAACAATTGGTGCAGAGTCAAGCACTAGCAATCGGGTTATAATAGTTACTGTGTGCGGTATAAGTAACGTGCGGGTAACCGAGTATCCAAGTCCTTAACCATCGAGTTATAGTAGTTACTGTGTGCGGTATAGAGTGCGCGCACCAGGACGAGCGTGGGCCAACAACCAGTCTGCTCCGGCTGACTTCGACCAGACCTGCACCCGGCTGCCTGCATTCAGCCTGCTCCGGCCGACTTCAATCAGACCTGCACCAGGCTGCCTGCAGCTTACGGGAGTTCCTCCCATCCAGCAGGGGTCGTCATCGCTCAGCACACGCTCTCAGCCGGCGCTGCCTCTCTGCCCAGCTCCGCCTGCTAACATCCTCGCCGAGAGCGTTCGACGCCATCTTGCCTCCCGGACAACAGTGGAGTGGCGAGGCGGCCATTTCGGATGAGTACAAATGAGCATTGATGCTCCCGATTTATTATACAGTACACAGTGTGGTGCAGCCTGCGGGCGAAAGTAACGTTGCTACTACCATTCCATAGGGGTACCCCGAACAATATATGCCGGCATTAAGATAGGACTTTACTGGTATTTTGTGGGCTCACTCTTTTGTTTTCGTTCCTTTTCTTTGAGCGTGATAAAATATGTGTTTCCTAATATTTCCCATTCGGTGAACAATTCTCTTTCCTCCCTTATGTTCCCCCTTCTTTCCCCATATTACCGACCTGGAGCAGTATATGTAATCCCTTAGGGAAGGTTGATACTGTGTCCGGCCCAGACGTGGGCAGCACTTAGTCCGGGTACCGTGAGAGCACTTGGTGCCTAGGTGTAATTATATAATTGATTTATGCCAGTGTAATCATTGTGTGTTGATACCCATGGTGCAATAATCACCAGACGTAGCATTGTTGTAACTAGGCCACGTTACAATAACACTCATATGGAACGGGAGCACTGTGTGTGTGTCTTTTCTTGAGTCTGATTCTAATCCTTGATGTGGGTAATATATCTGTTATTAACCCCTTCCTGGTCAACCTTCCCTTTTCCCATTGTAAGGTTTCTGGTGTTAATAATAATAATAATAATGGATTCGATTTGTACCGCGCTCCACATTCGCGAGAATCTCAGAGCGCTTACAGGAGACAAATACAAAAGTTAAATGAATAAAACAATTTAAAATTAATAAAAACAATTAAAAAGACTAACAACCAGTAAAATGGAAGAACCTAAGAGTAAAATAAAATAAAAATAATAGTAAAATGAATAGAAGTAAAAAAAATAAAAGTAAAAGAAAATTCAGGCAAAAGCCTTGTTAAAAAGAAATGTTTTTAGGCCCCTTTTAAAAACCTCTACGGATTGTGGTGCTCTCAGGTGGATGGGGAGAGCATTCCACAGTCTGGGTGCGGCGGAGCAGAAGGCGCGATCACCCATGGAGTGCAGCTTAGTCCTGGGGGCTTTGAGGAGGTAGGCTGTGCCGGAGCGGAGGGAACGTGAGGAGGACTGGGGGGTGAGGAGTTCCTTGAGATAGGCAGGGGCACCACCGTGTACGCACTGGTGAGTGAGGAGGGACACCTTGAACTCAATTCTGTGTTCCACGGGGAGCCAGTGAAGGGATCTGAGGGTGGGGGTGATGTGATCATATTTGCGCACCCTCATCAGGATCCTAGCAGCGACATTCTGAATGGTTTGCAGTTTTTTAATGCTTTTGCTAGGAATCCCGATGAGGAGTG
This sequence comes from Notolepis coatsorum, assembly GCF_963971535.1. Classification (NCBI taxonomy): domain Eukaryota; kingdom Metazoa; phylum Chordata; class Actinopteri; order Aulopiformes; family Paralepididae; genus Notolepis; species Notolepis coatsorum. Next base: position 130,235,129 of record NC_140175.1, read on the forward strand.
CATTGCAATAGTCCAGCCTGGAGGAAACAAAAGCGTGGACGAGTTTCTCCGAGTCTGCCAGGGTGAGTGAGGGGCGGAGTTTGGTGATGTTACGGAGGTGAAAGAAAGAGGTCTTGCAGAGGTGTTTGATGTGTGTATCATATGTGAGGTGGGGGTCCATTTTCACGCCCAAGTTGGTGACAAGGGTGGAAAGGGGAATGTCCTGACCGGAGAAGGAGATGGTGGTGATGGTGGTTGACCGGACCTGGTGTGGGGTACCGATCAGCATGGCTTGTGTTTTGGAGCTGTTGACCTGGAGAAACCTGTGGTTCATCCACGCCTTAGTCTCCTCCAGGCAAGTGGTCAGTGTGGGGGGTGATGAAGGTGATGATGGTGTGATCCGGATATATAACTGGGTGTCGTCAGCGTAGCAGTGGAAAGACACACCGTGCCGGCCGATGATGCGGCCGAGGGGGAGCATGTACAGGGTGAACAGCAGGGGGCCGAGGACGGATCCCTGGGGGACACCGCAGGTGACAGGGTGGTTGGAGGATGTTGCGCCCCCGAGGGAGACACACTCAGTCCGACCAGCCAAGAGGGACTGGAATAAGCCAAGGGCTAGGTCGCGGAGTCCGACATTGGAGTGGAGACAGTCCAGTAGAATGGGATGATCCACCGTGTCGAAGGCTGCCGATAGGTCGAGAAGGACCAGAATGGATGGGGTTCCCGCATCCGCCGCCATCAGTAGATCGTTGGTTACCCTGACCAGGGCTGTCTCTGTACTGTGCGCGGAGCGGAAACCAGACTGGAACTTCTCGAAGATGTTGTTGTCTCCGAGGTGTGCTAGGAGCTGCTTCGCAACTACCTTCTCCAGCACCTTGTAAAGGAACGGGAGGTTGGAGATGGGCCGGTAGTTGACGAGGGCCTCTGGGTCCAGGGTGGGTTTCTTCAGGAGGGGGGTGATGATGGCAGTTTTGAGGGCAGGCGGAACGTGGCCAGCCTGCAAGCAGAGGTTGATGGTGCTGGTCATGAGGGGGCCAATAGTGCGGATGTTGGCTTTCACCAGGGCTGTGGGGAGGGGATCCAGAGCACACGTGGATGACTTCATCCTCCCGATGATGGCCTCGACCTCCCGCTGCGTGGTGTCGCTGAAACAGCGGAGGAGCTGGGAGACTTCAGGCTGTAAGACAGCAGGTGGAGCAGGTGAGGAAGAGGAGCCGGGGAGGAGAGAGCGGATGCCCTCAACCTTGGATGTGAAAAATGACAAAGTCATTACATCGCTTCTCAGTGGTCTCTCTGTGTGCCTGGGTTTGGGGTTTGAGGAGGTGGTGTATGGTGGAAAAAAGCTGTTTGGAATTGCCGGGGCTATTGTTGATGATGTTGGAGTAGAACCGTGACCGAGCGTCCTTCAGGGCTTTGGAGTAGGCCTTTTGGTGCTCTCTGTAGACCTCTCTGTGCACGGTGAGTCCCGACGCAGTGAGGCGTCGCTCAAGGACACGGCCAGCCACCTTCATCTCCCTCAGCTCGCTGGTGTACCAGGGTTACAGAGGGAGGGTACTGCTTGCGGGGGGAACCAAGTTATTTATTTACCATTCGGTCATTAGGTGTGGGGGGGTGCTAGGGGACAATCGGGGAGAGTGAGGGCGTGTTGGGGAGTACTGCTGACTGCCCAAGAGAGAGGGAGGAAGACCAGAGTACCAGACCAGGTTTGTAAATCCTGGGCCTCACACACCCCACTGCCAGCCTCCAGTTGACGCTCCTGACCCCAAAGCCGGAGGTGCAGCTAGCCAGAGTTCTACTGTGTCTCGCTACCTATTGACCGTGTACCACAGTTCCCACGAAGCAGGGATAATCCACCCTGCTACATAATGATTTAGTAATCCTCTCTGGCTTGTTACTAAACACTAGGTTGATTTGGGTCTTATCCTAGTTGGCCCTTTAATCATCTGAACAAAATCTAATTTCATTGTAAAATGTTTGAGGGCTTTTCTACCACGTTTATCCTCACAGTTTATGTTGAAATCTCCCATCAAAAGTACTTCTTTGTCAAAGTTGCACTCTCTAAGTATGGTGTTCAGCTGGTCAGAAACTATAGCTTTGGAGTCTGGTGGTCGGTACAGCCCTATGAGGGTAAAGGACATTTGAGGAGACACATTCCTTATCTGAAAAGTGGATCTGGGTACAGTGGATGTTATCTTTAACATAAAACATCACACCTCCCCATCTCCCTTCAGGTCGCTCTAAATATATTATAGCCAGGTAGTCAGAGCAGCAGCTGGGGAGTTCTGTATCGTATCGCTCTCGCTCGGCATCGCTCTCTGCACTATCTCGCATACGTGCACGCGCACTGAATAAAGACCACAATGTACCTTTAATCCCAATATTTGTCTGACCACACCCCTATCAGCTTACCCATATAAGCAGGGGTGGGGCCACCCACTCTCCTCCTTCTCGCTTTCACCACAAGGAAGAAGTGCCTCGGTAGATCCCCACACTTGACACCATGATGGAAGAAAGGTTTAGGAGCAGCTTTGGGAAACAAGGATACGTTGACATCATATCTTTATTTTCTCTCTCACTATTTTCGAGAAAATACGGCGATATTGTCTTCGTACTGGAGTGTCTGGAAGATGATGATCATTCTAAAAACCCTCCACCGGTTTTCGTATTGGGAGCACGCCGCTGCATGCTTCTCAACTGCAGTTCCTTGCTGTGTTTGTTGGGGTGAAACCTGTCAGGCCACAGCTGAACTGTCGGACATGCCGCTGTTGTGAGAAGCGGTGCGTTCCAGGTTGGGTGAGTAGTGTTTGCTGGCGGGCTCCACTTGTCTGTTAGTGCTATGGGGGCTACTTGACAAAGTTTATGGAAACCGGCCCCAGGCTAGGGTCCTTTGTTTAGCCACCTAGGCGACAGAAGGCCTTGGTCTGAAGACCATTATAGTTTTAACTAGTGGGCCGCGACCATTGACACTGGTGATCCCTGTGTGTTCTGGACGAGTGGATTCTCTCTGTCACCGTGTTAAGGCCCCATCTTTCATATCCAAATGAGAGTATTCCTTCACGAGGGGATATGTGCATGTAATGTGCGATAGCGGCAGATTCATGTTCAAAGTCAGCTACACAGGCCAGTTGGTACTGTGCTGATTCCGTCGGATGTGGTAAAGTCACCGTTGTGAAGCGGTGTTGACATCTTGTTTTCTCTTTTCTCTTAAAAAGTGAGGAGAGGTTCAGAACGGCGGCCTGTCTGGGTGAGTGTTATGTCATTGTTTACATGTTCATAGCTTACGGTTAGCCAGTCAGCTGTTAACTGCTGCGTTAGTAGGGCCTACTATTAGCCAGTCAGCTGTTAGCTGCGGGGCTAGCATGTCGTGGTCGCTAGGTAACGTTAGCTTGGCTCGCTTCTGATCGCGTGCGTCGTTAGCTCGGCGTGTCGCGAGCAGAAGCAGTAGCACCCGAACGGTTGGAGCGGCCGTTAGCTTGATGCTATTCTGTTGAACGTGCTTTGATTTTAACATGTTTTACACTCTTGACCACGACGTCATCCTTGACAGGGGATGTTTTCGTCGACCCTGCCCTGAGCCAGGTCCCACGGCCTGGTATATTGGGCGTGTGCACCGCAGGAATTCCCCCGCCATAGAGTACGTCACTGTGCGCGTCTCTGTTGGTAGGACTTCCGTGTGCTGTTCAGGTCCATGTGATGGATCTGTTTTCAGGGGGGGTGGTCAGGGCTCCTCCTCACCAAGCGCCTATTCAGGCCTTCTGTGAGTTCGGACTCCTTCTTCCATGTGAGGAAGCCTCCATCAGAGTACAGAGCCTTCCTCCTCAGATTGTCAAAGTGAGTGGACCCTCTAGAAGGGTCCTTTTCTATTGTATGTATATTCGATTCAATTCGTTTATTGAGTGTGTATGGGTTCAGTGCCTCTTCCCCGGAGGCCCTAAAACCAGTTTTTTACATGGCTCAAGGTGCAATATATTCTTTTCAATCTGTACAGCTCGCGTGGGAAGTCTCTCTGGGGATCCCCGTCTCTTTCCTATGGGAGGGTGGTGGGATGTAAAAATGTGAACATTTTTTACCCCGGCTGTGTAGACTGGGATACATACTGTTGATGCTTCCTTCTTTCTATTCCAGAAGTGTTGGAGTTAGGGAGTGTCACACCCCTCTTGTCGTTCCCCTGGGCGCCTTGGGGATTCAATGACAGGTCTAAATAGCCTGTTCATTGATGGGGGTGTGTCCCGACGCACGTATAGTGCTAGCTCGCTGTAAACAGGCGATTGACTGGCACGCCTTGGTTGCTTGTGGTTGAAACAGCGTTTTTATAAAGCAACTGAGATGTTTTTTTCCCTTTTCCGACGACCACATCCCATGACCTGGGTGGGTTGTGGACGGATTCTCGTTCATGTCTGGGGGATGATGACGGAATGGATCTGAACATATGTAGAGGGGTCTCACGCCCTTGGGGTGGGCCACCAGGCGCGGTTCGCCCGAACGTCTGGGTGGCGCCTTCTTTTCATGTTAAGATCAACACGCATATCTGCCCTTCTCCTGGAGTAGGCATGTCGGCGTGGTTAGGGCACGGGACTGGTTCTGGTCACGCTGGGCCAGATCAGTTGAACCCGTTGTCCGCCGGGGATGCAGATCTGCTGTTCTGGTACCCTGAGGGACTTGGGCTTTTTTCAGGGGGAAAAATGCCAGGTCGGTCTGGGTGTCACAGGGTTAAGCGCTATGGAGACCCTGGTTGGGTATGTTTTTACTCAGCACTGTCGTAATGGCTTACAGCCATGCCATTCTGTACACGCTCGATCTTGTCGGATCTCGGCCGCTACACAGGTTGGTCCTGGTTAGTACTTGGTTGGGAGACCGCCTGGGAATACCAAGTACGGTGTGCTTAGGGGCTGGTTCTCCATTATATTTTTTGCTCCTCTCTCACGCATGGCGAAGAGGGGCCTGTGGGGGTGGTTTTTTGACCTCCTCTGGTGACCCTGTGCTTCCCGTACCGCCAGGCCCGGTCCGGAGTGATGTTTGCGACCCGTAGGCCTGGGTTAACCCTTTTTTGAAAACTGAAACGCTTGTACTGCGGTATAGCCGGTGTATGCCCGCAGGTGTGTTTTGGAGTTTTTTCTTGAGGGGTTATAGGAACAACCACCGCATTGGGTAACACCGAGGTGGTTGATTCCCTGGTGTGTTGGAGCAGTGTCAACTCCCGGGTTCACCGGTTGAGGGTGCCCCTGCACGTTCATGACGTCTGCCAATCGTGTCAGCCTTCTCTGCCTCGACCCCTCTGGGTGGGGGTTTTTAAATGGAGGCTTGGTCATGCAACACCGCCAGCTTACGCTCCTTCCGCCGGGGCGGCTGTGTTCAGCTGTCCCCTCTGGCGCCTGTCTCGTCCGCAGTCTCCAGGCTAGGGTTAACAGCCTGTTGCCTGGTTTTTCCCCGGTGCGCTGCCTGCTTCCGTTGGTTAACCTTTTTTGTGTGCTTACGGCCATGCTGACTGCCTGTTCTGCAGGGTCAGTGTGCCAGGCGGTGTACTATTGGGGGGACGGGGCCCGCTCGGCTTACGGCCATACAACCTGAACACGCCCGATCTCGTCCGATCTCGGAAGCTAAGCAGGTTCTGGCCTGGTTAGTACTTGGATGGGATTCCGCCTGGGAATACCAGGTGCAGTAACTGAGGGGCCTTTGTCCGAATACGCTGGCGATGTGGGGGGCGGGGCACTACGTGCCCACCTGGTGGGGTCTTGATGCTGGCATCATGGACTTCTCCGGGCCCCCATTCTAGGGAGTCCAGTCCTTTTGGTGGGTCTGGGTCTTCCTTCGTGCTCCGCTGCTACGGCCTTGCCACGGGGTTGGGTTTGCCCTTGACCCTGTGATTCTGGGGGCAGTAACGAGGTTGTTCCTCCGTTCGTTCCCGGGTGGCATGCGGGTTGTGCGTGTGTGTAGTCGTGGGGTCAAGCCACGGTCTGCTCACCCTGTGCGTTGAGTTGCTTGAGTGCCTCTTCGCACGGTCGGGTCCGTCGCCCTCCCGTGAAGCCCCTAATAGGGGGGGTGCCCGCCATTAGGGTGGGTCGGGGGGGCTCGGCCCTCCCTGTTCTGATGGTTTGTGGGGGGCTGTCAGCGGGGTGTATTTGTCGGCCGTTGGCTCTCGCTCGGCCTCCCTTGTGCAGAGAGCGATGCCGAGCGAGAGCGATACGATACAGAACGTTAGGTTATGACTATAACCAAGTTCTGTTAGTATAGCGACGCTCGGCATCCGACGCCGCTGCAGCCTTTGACCTCGCCTTGTGGCGAAAGCTTGGGAAGGAGGAGAGTGGGTGGCCCCACCCCTGCTTATATGGGTAAGCTGATAGGGGTGTGGTCAGACAAATATTGGGATTAAAGGTACATTGTGGTCTTTATTCAGTGCGCGTGCACGTATGCGAGATAGTGCAGAGAGCGATGCCGAGCGTCGCTATACTAACAGAACTTGGTTATAGTCATAACCTAACGTTATCATGAAGCCAGGTTTGATTCTAAGAGTAGTTGTTTAATCTGTTCACTTTTAGGGGTGATACTGCGTATGTTTAAGTGTCCCCCTGGAAGGCCTTTAGGCTTGGCATCGGGGTCCCAGACCACTCTGGCATGATTATCAGACTACATTTTTAAAGTTTTTTTAATTGCTTCTTCAGATTGACAAAACAATATAATAAAAAACAATCTGGACATCCTGCAAAAATTGGTCCCAGCTTTTACTTGTGAAAATGTCTCAGAAACCGCTCTTTATCATCAATGTATATAGATACACCATAAACTCTCTTAATGCCCCATATCTCTAGTTTCAGAGTAAAGGTTCATGAAGTCATTTTATAAATATATATATATATATATATAGCTCATGTAACTCCATTACATGAAGGTGGAGGTAGATGTGACCTAAATAACTATGGACCAAACTGTCCTGTCTATTTAATGTAATTTCTAAGATGACACTTCTAACCAGAATTCAAGGTTGAACCGTTTTAACACTATTTTCCTAATTCCCCCCTGATTTTAGATTCTACTTTTCTACTGGATTGTACTTTTGCTTCATGTATTTTTGGTCTCAACTTTTTACCTGGAGCAATCTTTTCAACTGAATGTACATGTTTGACCTTGTAAGGGATTGTTTATAAAAAATAAAAAAGGAGAAAAAAGTAATTTGATTTCTTTCTCAGCGACTCATCAAGATAAATAAACAACGACAATGAAGTTTTGAATTCTCACATTTTGCAGTTCAGTCATTTAGCTGAGGCTGAGGCGACTTACAGATTGTGAACAGCATGTCACCAGGAGGTACATCTGTGGCAGCTAAGGGTCAGTGGCATTGTTCATCAAATAATATCAAGCTTGAGTGTTACACTCTGAGTGCATAGTAGTATAGACACATTAGCAAGATGGATAGTAGTACAATATTTTATTTCTTTATCATTTCAGATATTGTTTGAAGGCGTTTCTAAACGTTCTAGTCAACAGCAGAACATTTTCTAAAAATTTTGCATTGAGAAGATGAAGCCTTTCATACAAAGTAGGTTAAAATGTAATATTTCATTTTCATACTTCGGAGTTAGTTACTTCTAAGACATCAATTCACACCTTCCCACTTATCTCGATGCTTACAATTGATCCAATTAGATAATCATACATTCTAATGAGAATGTTTCAGAGTTGGGATCAATTAACTTTTTAATTCAAGATTTTATTTAGAATATTGTACAAGTTCTGTCATGAAAAGGTTTTACTATCCAACGAACCCAATGACTAGTAAATGTGAATGGATGTTCCATCATCAGAAAGTAAACTATTTGTTTTTAGATTTGAATTGATTGAATGGGTTACACCGGGGTGGATGTGCCCCAGCGTGACACACCAGTTGTAGTGAAGGACTGAGCAAGTTAGCTCTTAGTATGAACGTGAATAAAGACAGACGCTGGTACTAAAGTGTCCATTACTTCTTCTTACTACGACATAACATCAATATACACAATAACGACAATAGTTAGTAACAAGCAGTTAGATGGTAGAAACACCACTAAAGATGATAAATTCATATAAATAAACATCCATTCAGATTCAGACAACTTTATTGATCCCACGTGGGGAAATTCATATTTGTAGCTTCACGAGTAACAAAAACAACAAACAAAAACAAAACATCTCAATGACAGCACGGCAACAACAACATTCCATGCAATACACAATCCAGTAAAAGTTAAAACAGACAACTAAGGTCTAATAGGCTACTTAAAGTGACTGTCTTTAATAGAATACAAATGAAGACAATACATGGAACATTACTCTAAAATAAACACTTCTTGTGAAAGTAAAAACCATGTCCTACTAGGAATGTTGACAATATGTGTGACATTAGTTCAATACATCACTAGTGTCCACATACAAATATAGAAGTCAACACCAGAAGCAGTTTCCCCTCCAGTGTGTACACACCACATGTTTGTTAACTAGCTTGGCTTTTGGATGGTCACCCCATACTGAGGTCAGAAAGTTCCTATGATCCCAGTATTTAAAACACTAGAAAAATAGGTCTCATTCTCGAACGTAGTTACGACAAAATATTTCGTCTTAGCCAGATTTCGGCCTATTTAAGACATATTAGGGCTGGGAGTGGGAGTCCTCAAATTTTCCTGAGATCTTATTTGAGAGCAGATCCAAGAGTGCTGAGAAGCACACTTAAATATGCTCTCAGCCCACGATCAAATCTCATGATTGATTGACTAATTTAAAACTTACAATGTATACCAATAACTAAACACATCACTCAGTAATACTCAAAGGGTGTCAGGGATGTTTATTGTGGGTGCCCCTGTAACCGGAGTTGACGCTGCTGAAAAGAACCCCCTTATAATTCTCCACTCCCGATATCAGTACCTGAATTAATGAATGGAAACTTTATTAACAGATTGCAGAATTTACAATACAGTACAGCTCAATACACACAATTTTTAAGGGGATGCAGACCAGAGGAATACGTTTGTCTTGTTTACAAGGGATCCCCACCTCCATTTCAGCATTGGTGAAATTCGTACGTCGTTGCTTAGAGGCAGGTGCGCCTCTTCCTACCGTGTCAGAACGGCGCTTTGACATTTCAGCGAGGGTTTGCACACTGCCCATTGACTGCTTTATAAGGACTGTCGGGGGCGTGGTTTGTATGCAAACGAGCTGAACGGGAACGCGCTTTGGAGTTTACGACAGAATGCCATTCTCCAAGCAGATATCAGATCATATAATTTCTACGACCGTTTCAGCCACTTAAGACATATCTCCAGCACGTTCAGGACTCAGAGTGTACTTGTCATAGATTATGTCTCAGTGGTTCCAAGATAAGTCTTCCAGAATATATCTTTGAAAAATGTTCGGGAATGAGACCCAATGTGTGTTCACTCTTATACCAATGACATATTGTCCCAGGAACATCCACACCGTCTGTCTCACTCCTCAGAGCGACAGAAACACAACGGTTGTCGTCAATGAAAACCGTGTCTATGCTACTGCTTCTCTCTCAGAGGCTTCTAGGTCAAAAGCTCAAATATTATTCTTATGATTGCTGATGGACTGATAGCTGTAATGACGTACTGAAGCGTTTTTAACACTCGGCCACACATTCATTATGAGTAGGGCTGTCACGATTCGTCGACCCAGTCGCCAAGTAAATTTCGTCGATTTGCATATTCATGATCCACGCGTCGTATTGTTAATTGTATGTGCCTTTTGCGGTGGGAATGGCAGACGTTCAAAGTCATAACATGCGCAATGTGTAATCTAACTAATGCAGTGAATCACGTTCAAAATAGAATTAACTTCTCTTCGACCACTAATGGTGATTCTGCCGAGAGCCAGGACTCGACAGTCACATAACTTCCGTGTTTCGCTCCAGCTGGAAGGGAGGGGCTGCTGAGCCTTTACAGTTTAGAAGCAGCTTGGCAGCTTTGGACATTTACAGGGGCCAGTTTCTAATTGCAGCCTCCCGTAGGTGCTCTTTGAGAGCGGTTTTGAAGGTGGGTAGGGATTCACATTATTTTACGGCTGTGGGTAGGGCGTTCCACATTGATGTGGCATAATTGCGAAACGTGTTTAGACCCTTGTTTGAGCCGAATCTGTGTTGAACATGATTTGCGGAACTCCCTCTGGTGTTGTGGTCGTGGTATTCACTGACCTTTGGGAAGTATTTCGACATGTACATGGGTACCTTAGTGGTGTAGTGTATCTTGTAGACCAGGCCCATTGCTGTACTCTGTCGTCTACTCTAAACCATCCTAGGTTGTCAAAGTGGGCAGCGGTGAGGTGGGTTTTAGGAGTAAGGTCAAGTAGTAGTCTGACCAGTTTGTTTTGTGATGTTTGTAATCTTGTTTTTAGTGCCTTTGAGGTGCTTTGGTACCATGAGGTGCAAGCATAGTCATAGTACCCTTGAATGAGTGCTCCTGCCAGAGTCTTCAGGGTATTCTTGTTTACCAGAGAGGAGATCCGGTACAAGAATCTAGTTCGTTGGTTGACTTTTTGTCACAGGAAGGATTTGCCTCTAGGATGGAACCCAGGTATGTAATTTCATCTTTACTTGTGACAATACTGTCACCCTGATAGTTGATGATAATAGATATTTCACTTCATTAGCAAAAATATTGTAACATCATTAAGCCTGCTATAAGCTATTCTCCCTCTCATGTGTGTGCATACATTTACTATATGCTACTCTTTTTCACATGGATTAGGTTAATTAGCTTCAACAATCCTGATTCCTGAGCGCCTATTTTATTCAAAAGGAGGATATTGATTTAAATATGTATATAGCCTATTTATAAAAAATACATTTTAATCGTATCTCCTATGCTGGCACAAGCACTACCATAGCACACAATACATATAATAATTCATGGAAATATACTAAAAAGCTATTTATGGCCGGTAATAATCTCTCTGGCTGGCAGTTCTTTTAATTTTTAAAGCTAAAAAGGACGAGGATACTCATTAAACATTTTGAAATATTCAATTCAAATAGATTTCTGGTAAATTAATGGTTAATGATGAATCAACTAATCGATAAAATAATCAACTGATTAATCGATAACAAAAGTCGTTAGTGACAGCCCTAATTATGATTGGAACTCTTCTAACACTGGCTACAGCTGTAGGGGTTCTCTCCTCTAAGAACGTGCAGGTGATTTTGACAGGTTTGACATTTCCCTGAATCTTCTCTAGAGCCATATGAAATCCGTTTTATTTTTTTCCAAATTCCATTTTATTTTTTCCCAAATTCAGTTTTTTCCGTTTTAATATTTCAGAATTCTGTATTTTGCTTTGTACGCTCATTTTACCATCAGAAATAGTGTCTAATAAGTGGGAATGAATAAATGTCCACAATTTAATAAGATACAACAGTCCATTTAATAGGGCTGTCTTAAATACTACGAAGCTTCGTTCGATGGGCATGGGATTCGAACATGAAAATAAAATTTGATTATTAAAAAATATAAATGATATATATATTTTTTTGCAAAATCAACTCTGCCTCTCTTTGTTAACTACAACAAGCAATGCTGTTTGTTATTTAAGATGAGGTCGGACTCGGCACTGACAGATTTGTGTTCATTGTGCTGCTTTTATAAAGCCTCAAATGATGGCTTACAATATTTCATGAAAGCAAAGTGTTTTGTTTGTCTAAGATTTAAAAAGGTTTAAACTTTACAGCACTGACAAAGTTTAACAAAGTGCTGTACAAGTCCCACAACAACAAAAAAAATTATATATTTTTTTTTTTTTTTACAGTTGATTCCATTTTTATTGCTCAATTCCGCGATTCCGTCCGCGATTCCGTGATCGCGGATTTCATATGGCTCTAATCTTCTCTCCCAAGTGAATTCTCATGTTTTTTTTAAATATGCTGAATCTCTTATCACACAACCCACAATGATGTGGCTTCTCTCCTGTGTGAATTATCTGGTGTGTTTTCAGATGAGACAGTCGACTAAAGCTCTTCTCACACTGGTCACAAAAGTAGGGCTTCCATCCTGTGTGAATTATCTGGTGTGTTTTCAGACTAGACAGTCGACTAAAGCTCTTCTCACACTGGTCACAAAAGTAGGGCTTCCATCATGTGTGAATTCTCTGGTGTTTTTTCAGAGTACTCAGATGATTAAAGCTCTTCTCACACTGGTCACATGAGTAGGGCTTCTCTCCTGTGTGAATTATCTGGTGCGATTTCAGATTACCCAGTTGACTAAAGCTCTTCTCACACTGGTCACATGAGTAGGGCTTCTCTCCTGTGTGAATTATCTGGTGTGTTTTCAGATGAGACAGTCGACTAAAGCTCTTCTCACACTGGTCACAAAAGTAGGGCTTCCATCCTGTGTGAATTATCTGGTGTGTTTTCAGACTAGACAGTCGACTAAAGCTCTTCTCACACTGGTCACAAAAGTAGGGCTTCCATCCTGTGTGAATTCTCTGGTGTCTTTTCAGATTCTGTTGCAGAGTAAAGCTCTTCTCACACTGGTCACAGGAGTAGGGCTTCTCTCCTGTGTGAATTATCTGGTGTGATTTCAGATGCTGTTGAAGACTAAAGCTCTTCCCACACTGGTCACAGGAGTAGGGCTTTTCTCCTGTGTGAATTCTCTGGTGTGATCTCAGATGATGTTGAAGACTAAAGCTCTCTCCACACTGGTCACAGGAGTGGGGCTTTTCTCCTGTGTGAATTCTCTGGTGTGATTTCAGACTACCCGGTTGACTAAAGCTCTTCCCACATTGGTCACAGGAGTAGGGCTTTTCTCCTGTGTGAATGCGTTGGTGGTTATCGAGAGACATCTTTGAACTGAAGCTTTTTCCACACTGGTCACAGCAGAGACCTTTTCTTCCATCCAAGCCTCTTGGTTTCTTCCCAGGCCTGACAGGACAGCTCTCTGGATGGAGAAGAGTGTCAGAGGAAGGAGAGATTTGGTGATTTTATTCAGCTTTAATTTCCATGTAAGAGGTTTATAATGGTACGTAGCTGGGTTTTATAGTTTAACCTCTTAAGCCAGACGGGTCCGGTACCGGTCCCAAAATGACATAATGTCAAAAATCAATCTCTAGACTGTATGACACAATGTTGCCATTTTCCCCTTCAAATGTATTCAAGAGTAAAGACCATAATCATGTCAAAACAGCAGTCAGTATATATTTTCAACAATACGTTTGTTTACCAAAGTGTTATTAGTAGAGCTGGGCCGTTAACGGCGTTAACGTGCTGCGTTAACGCTATACTAGTATCGCGCGATAATATAATTAACGCATTAATCTATATTTAGAAGAAAAAAAAAATAGCCATGTCACATAGTTCAAGTTTGAAATGATTCTTTCTGTTTTGCTCCTGAGAGTGTGCTAGATACTGTACTGTACTGGTAATATTATTTATTTGTGTTAACTTCTGAATAAAACAACTTATTAAACACAAGTACATCTTATTGAACATTATTTTGATATTTCATTACCAATTATCATAGCAAAACAGCTTTTTCAAACAGTCTGTAATGCATTTTGGAAACGGGAGATGGGCTCATGGTGTAATGGGCCACCTGGCCTGAGAAACATAAGGAGGAAAGAAAAAGTAAGGACTTACTTCTGGTCATTATTTGGGTAGAACACACATATTTTGAATGCCGTCGGCAGGTTTTTTTTTTTTTTTAGCCATTTTAATCTAGATTAATCTAGATTAAATCCAGGATTGCAGATAGATTAATCTAGATTAAAAAAAATTATCTATGCCCACCTCTAGTTATTAGTGAGATTTTAGTTTATGGAATGAGTTTATAATTTAGCGAATATCCGCCATTTTGAATTAGCTAAAACTACCGTTCCCAGCCGATTCCAGCTTCCTGCAAGGAAATTACTTATGTATGATTTTTTTTTATTTCTCTTATTTCCCTGGATTCTCCATCACAGGACTGAACGTTATTGGCATAGATTGGAGCGCAGTTAGTGTGTCTACCTTCTGTGAACGTTTAGCAACAATCCCTGTTGCCATCCGATCCAAAATGGCGGAGCCATATATTATAAGAATGGAACTGTACATACAGTAGATTTCATTCTCGGTTCTTCCTGGACGCCTGGTGATACTAAATCCAAATTGAACTCTGGCATTGGAAAGAGTAGATTTGGCCCAATCCATAGATGTGCAAGTTGGCTATAATAAGGTAATTTATAGGCCTGATATTCTATAAAACTCTGTACTGAGCTCTGTTAAGGAAGGACAGGACACACTCACTGAGAAACATTGCTTTATACTGAAAACTAGGGTAAGCCATTTTAAGTTTATTAGTGAATCTTAAAAGTGAGGAACCAGCTGACTTGATTAAATGGGCGTGTTTAAAACGGCCATTTTGTTTAGTTAAGTGCCCCCATTAAGGGACTGTTTCCTGTTTACTAGTAGCAACTGATTTGCTGAGTGAGCCATTAAGAGCCTGCCCTGTTTAAAAGCAGAGGTCCAGACTGTGTTGAAATCACTCTGTACTGAGCTCTGTTAAGGAAGGACAGGACACACTCACTGAGAAACATTGCTTTATACTGAAAACTAGGGTAAGCCATTTTAAGTTTATTAGTGAATCTTAAAAGTGAGGAACCAGCTGACTTGATTAAAGGGGCGTGTTTAAAACGGCCATTTTGTTTAGTTAAGTGCCCCCATTAAGGGACTGTTTCCTGTTTACTAGTAGCAACTGATTTGCTGAGTGAGCCATTAAGAGTCTGCCCTGTTTAAAAGCAGAGGTCCAGACTGTGTTGAAATCACTCTGTACGGAGCTCTGTTAAGGAAGGACAGGACACACTCACTGAGAAACATTGCTTTATACTGAAAACTAGGGTAAGCCATTTTAAGTTTATTAGTGAATCTTAAAAGTGAGGAACCAGCCGACTTGATTAAAGGGGCGTGTTTAAAACGGCCATTTTGTTTAGTTAAGTGCCCCCATTAAGGGACTGTTTCCTGTTTACTAGTAGCAACTGATTTGCTGAGTGAGCCATTAAGAGTCTGCCCTGTTTAAAAGCAGAGGTCCAGACTGTGTTGAAATCACTCTGTACTGAGCTCTGTTAAGGAAGGACAGGACACACTCACTGAGAAACATTGCTTTATACTGAAAACTAGGGTAAGCCATTTTAAGTTTATTAGTGAATCTTAAAAGTGAGGAACCAGCTGACTTGATTAAAGGGGCGTGTTTAAAATGGCCATTTTGTTTTGTTAAGTGCCCCCATTAAGGGCCAGGTGTTAAGACAGCACTAATTAGTGATAGAGATTTAAAGGCTTGCTGGTGTAGCGTCAGCGAAGCGTCGAGAAACGAAGAGGGACAAAGAGGAGGAGTTTTCCTGGAGTTTTCGCAGAGGGATCCACCGATCCACCTAGTGCTAAGTACACCCTAGTCCTATCTTACACTCTCCCTTTCCCTCCCACTCTGCTATTTCTCTACTTCCTCCCTGCCACTCTTGACAAGACAATGTGTCTCATACCTATATCCACAATCTGCTCCTCTAGAACAGATTTAACCCACCCACGGCAGTTTGCTAGCAACCCGGCTAATCTCTCCTACCCTCCTACAGCCACTAATACACCCGTCACAGTACGGGGAGGCTTATGGAATTGTCAATCAGCAGTCAAGAAAGCTGACTTCATTACTGCCTACGCCCATAGTCTAAATCTGCAGCTCCTGGCTCTAACTGAGACCTGGATAACCCCCAATAACTCATCAACACCTGCAGCATTATCTACAAACTATAACTTCACTCACACACCTCGACCTTCCAGACGGGGTGGAGGCACTGGCCTCATGACATCTCCTTCATGGGCTACAAACGTAACACCACTCCCAGAACTGTCACTCTCCTCTCTCGAATATCATGCAGTATCTGTCTCTAATCCTTTCAATCTCACCATTGTTACACTCTACCGCCCTCCAGGTACACTCGATCACTTCACAGATGAGCTGGACATGCTTCTTAGCTCCTTACCGGAAGATGGTACCCCTCTCCTTCTATTGGGCGACTTCAACCTGCCCGACTCATCTCAATCAGTCATAGTAGTCTCCCTCCTACAATCGTTTGACCCGACTCCCACTGCCATGCCTCCCACCCACAAAGCAGGCAACTCCTTGGATCTCATATTTTCCCGTAACTCCAGCATCATTAACACCACGGTAACTCCCCTACATGTATCTGACCATTCCTTCATATCCTTCTCACTAACTCTCATGCTTAACCGAAAGGTCTTCACCCCAACTCAAACAGTCTCACTCAGACGCAACCTGCCCTCCCTATCCCCCTCCACCCTCTCCTCTGACATACTATCCGCTCTACCTTTGAGTGACACCTTCTCTGCTCTCTCCACAGAGATGGCAACCTCCACCCTCCTTTCAGCCCTTGCAACCTCCTTCAACAAGCTCTGTCCCCTCGTTGAGAAACCTGCCCGCCGTTCCCCACCCAGTCCATGGCTGACAGATCCAGTGAGAGAACAAAGACAGGTCCTGAGAGCAGCTGAAAGGAAGTATAGAAAGTCACGCCTCACTGCTGACATCGACACATATCACAACCTCTTGTTAACATTCTCCAAAACCATCACTAATGCCAAAGCTTCTTTCTTCCACCATAGGATCGAGGCCTCTGCCAAGAATCTTCGCAAACTGCATGCTACCATGTCCTCCCTCCTCACTCCCCCCCACCCCCCCCTCCCTCATCTTTCTCTGCCGAAGACTTTGCGATCTTCTTTGAGGAAAAAGTGGAGAACATCCGCAGCTCCTTCTCCCAACCCCCACCCATTCCAAATCGAGAACCTCATCCTTCACTCTGTCATCTTTCTCTCCCATTACAGAAGCCGAGACCCTGACACTGGTAACGTCGAATCGTCCGACTACTTGCCAGCTGGACCAGCTACCCTCCCCACTCCTCCAGACCATAGCACCAGACATCCTCCCATTCCTAACTGCAACCATCAACTCCTCACTCAACTCGGGGGTGGTCCCCACCTCCCTAAAACAAGCCAGAGTCACGCCGCTCATAAAAAAACCAACCCTGAACCCTACCGTCATAGGCAACTACCGTCCTGTCTCTCTTCTCTCCTTCCTTTCTAAAACACTTGAACGTGCTGTATCCAACCAACTTACTGCTTATCTCTTACAGAATGACCTCCTAGACCCTAATCAGTCAGGCTTCAGGACTGGTCACTCCACAGAGACAGCCCTCATTGCGGTCACAGAGGCACTTCACTTAGCAAAAGCGAAAGGCCTCTCCTCTGTCCTGATTCTCCTAGATCTATCTGCAGCCTTCGACACAGTCAACCACCAGATCCTCCTTGCGGCCCTCGCAGGAATGGGAGTGGCTGGCTCTGCGCTGACATGGCTGTCATCATACCTCAATGACCGCTCCTACCAAGTGTCATGGAGAGGGACCCTGTCGGCCCCCTTCTCTTCTCCCTCTACACTAAATCACTGGGTAACATTATCACGTCTCATGGCTTCTCCTACCATTGTTATGCCGACGATACTCAACTCTTCCTCTCCTTCCCTCCCTCAGATATCCACGTCTCTGAGCGGATCTCGGCCTGTCTGTCCGACATCTCAGCCTGGATGACGTCCAACCTCCTCAAACTGAACCTAAGCAAAACAGAATTGCTCCACCTGCCGGCCAAATCCTCCCCCCTAACCGACCTTTCAATCACAGTCGAGAATGCAGCTGTGACTGCGTCCCCGACCGCCAAGAACCTTGGTGTTGTCCTCGACGACCGGTTGAACTTCTCTGCTCACATCGCAGCGACGACCAGAACCTGCCGATTCCTCCTGAGCAACGTCAGAAGGATCCGCCCCTTCCTGACAAAAGAAGCCACCCAACTCCTCGTCCAATCAACAGTCATCTCCCGCCTCGACTACTGCAATGCACTGCTCGCTGGCCTCCCGGCCACTGCCACTAAGCCTCTTCAACTCATTCAGAACGCAGCGGCCCGCCTGATCTCAAACCTACCGAAGTCGGCCCATGTCACCCCACTTCTTAGTGACCTGCACTGGCTCCCCATTGCTGCACGAATCCGCTTCAAGGCCCTCGACCTAGCATACCGTGCGGCAAAGGGAACCGCTCCCGCCTACCTCCGGTCAATGGTCTCTAACTACACACCCTCAAGACCCCTACGCTCTGCATCTTCTGGCCGCCTCAGACCTACTCCTATCCAAGCTCCGGGAGGGTCATCAAAGAGAAGTCGCCTATTCTCAGTCCTTGCCCCACAATGGTGGAATGAACTACCCACCCCAGTTAGGACAGCCGAATCACGTCCAATCTTTCGCCGTCGACTAAAGACGCACTTCAACCATTATCTGAATTAAAAAAAAAAAAAAATCTAACCCTAACTAACCGTACTGTCATGCACTTGTCCTAATAAACTAACCTACACTGTAGCACTCAACACTTTGATGAACATTGTTGCTCAGCTGATAAGAGTTGTGCCCTTCCTGATGGCTTGTCGTACAGAACTTGAATTCAGTACTGTATCTACAAAACCTTCTGTTTAATCATATTCCCTTTATTAATTTCCTTATGATTTTTTGTACACGTGATCTCAAGAAGGTGCTGAACGAGCTCAGTGGCAGTTTTTCATGTCTGGTCATTTTTAGCATAGTGTTATTCACTGTCAAAGACGCAAAGAAAAATCATAATTTATATTCTCCTTCGTTTCATCACAATTTACTGAAGCCTAGTAACAGACACAATATTTCTGACACTGGGAATACATTCCCTGAGATCCATAGATGTCCCTAGAAGAACATGCGAATGGACCTTGTAGAAGTGGAGCAATCTTCCATTTACTTAGGTATGTATTTTCAGAAAATAGGGCTCAACAGGTTAAGAACACAGTGTAGTCCAGAGTCGTCTACAGTTCTAGACTTAAACCACTTTGTTTAAAGCACCAGTTAGTCAACAGTTTCTGGAGAAGGAGTGGTTACATCATGGCTATGGTTAAGGTCCGTTTAAATTTAGTCCGGGACTAAAGCCCCTTTAGTCTCAGGTTATGACAGATTTAAGTGTCACCTTATGGATCAAACCTTATATCACACTATGGGTGGGAATCACCAGTCTCATCACAATACGATTCTTTGGACAACGATACGATATTTGCAGATATCACAACGTCTGCCACGATACGATACGATTCGATTTAGGTGCCTGCGATCGATATGAGACGATATTATATGCCCATTTAACACAATCAGTAACATTTAGATCAACTCAAAAAAGGCAACGGAAATATAATTTTATTTTTATTTTTGAGCTGTTCGACATTTAAATGAAAAACAATCTATTGTTTTTAATACAAATACCTCCTGTTCACTGTAAAGTGCCACGTTTTGATATATTGAGCTTTAAACTTTAAGTAAACATTTTTGGAACTCGCAACACACAACCTAAAACCCCTCCTTCTCCCAAACCGTTCCTACAATTGTTTTATGTTGCATGATGATCATGAATACATTTATTATGTATTGTATGTTATATCACGCTATGGGAAATGTCATATATCTGTAACGATATATCTCACTATATAATATGTTTTCTGTAAATTAGATGAAACATATTTACAAAATGACCACATAATCCATGACTACTTTTTAATAATTCTGAGTGTAAACTAAATAAAAATTAAAGGCACTTAAGTCTCTTAATATGGCTAGGGCTCAACAGGTCAAGTGTCACCTTATGGATACAATCTTATATCAAGCTATAGGACTTTTCATATCTCAGTAACAATATCACGATATAGTACAATTTCTGTAAATTGGATGAAACATTTGTCTACAAGATAACCACATAATCCATGACTACTTTTTAATAATTCCGAGTGTAAACTAAATAAAAATTAAGGCACTTTGTCTTTTCTCCTTTTATTTGGAAGAAACGTATGTCAGAACCTATGCTGAATACCTCTTCACCTACGACTGAACTCCTGTACATGGCACCGACACTAGGGATGCAACTAAAGATTATTTTGTTATTGATTCATCTAAACTATTGTTTTACCAGAAAAACAACAATCGATTCTATTTGCAATTCAATATTTCAAAATGTTTTACTAGTATCCTTAGGTCACATGGGTAGTTGCCTCTTTGACACCACCTACTGAATACCCAGAGTAGGAGATGAGCCATGAGGCTTATGTCTGTAAATGCAGATGCAGCGGATAGTGTGGATTCCTACTAGGGATCGGTACTGAACCCGGTACTTTTAAGGGTTACAGACCGAATTACGTCGGTACTACCGAGTACCAATTCAAGACCAGATGAGGTCAGAGTAGGGCCCTATGGAATCCGCAATTGCGGATTCGCGGAAATAAGATAACCTCTTCCACCTGTGCGGTCCGGTACCGGACCGTAGACGACATCGTCATAAATCAATCTGTCTAGAGACTGTATGACATAATGTTAGTTTTTTTCCCCCCAAATGTACCCAACAGTAAACATCCTAACCATGTCAGAACAGCAGTCAGTGTATATCTTCAGCAATACGTTTGTTTACCAATAGGTTAAAGTGTTATTAAAGAAATGTGAGTTTAGGAATTGTATTCAATAGATCGCGAATTTCGACCGGAAGTGAATCCGAGCGGCCATTTTGCTGTAGTCATTATGATGAAGGAAAGACAGGGCTTTCAATGAGCGTTGTAATTTCGAAATACTACATCTCCTAGGGTTCTCCAGCTTTCAGGAATCAAATGACTTCCTGATTATTATTTCTCTTATTTCTCTGGATTATATACCACAAAACTGAACGTTATTGGCATAGTTTGGAGCGCAGTTGGTGTGTCTACCTTCTGTGAACATTTAGCAACAATGGGCATTGCAAACAGATTCAAAATGGCGGACCTGTCGCAAAAATAAAAAGCTGACTGTATTTACAGTAGATTTCATTCTCTGTTCTTCATGCACGCCTGGCGATACTAAATACAAATTGAACTCTGCCATTGGAAAGAGTAGATTTGGCCCGATCCATAGATGTGCAAGTTGGCTATAATAAGGTAATTTATAGGCCTCATATTCTATAATAATATTTCAAATTGCATGGGTCCGGATGGCATAATTCAGTACTGTATCTACAAAACCTTCCGTTTAATAGTCTTCCCTTTATTCATTTCCTTCAAGTTTTTGTACATGCGATCTCAAGAAGGTACTGAACGAGCTCAGTGGCAGTTTTTTATGTCTGGACATTTTTAGCATGGTAGCACTGTCAAAGATGCAAAGACAAATCATAATTCTCCTTTGTTACATCACAATTTAAGCAAGCCTAGTAATGTAGACACAATATTTCTGACACTGGGAATACATTCACTGAGGTCCATATATGTCCCTAGATACCAAGAATATGTAAATGGGCTTGTAGAAGTGGAGCAATGTTCCATTTACTTTAGGTATTTTAGGCGGATTTACAGAAAATAGGGCTCCGGGCTTAACCCTTTGGGTGCCGTTAACGTAGAACTATGTTTTTCTCACTGTATTTCTTTTATTCGCTATTGCCATTCATAATTCAGCAGGGCATCTTGTGCATGCTGTACTGAATGTGTCTGAGCTGGCAGATGGTCTTATACCGCCCTCTAACGCCTTCGGCCGCTATTGCACTCCATTAGAAACTATGTAGTTTCTTTTCTCTACCGAGCTGCGGCGTGGGGGCGGGTCCTAAACACTCCGGCAAAACATGCGCTTGTAGGGATGGCTTGGACAACTGGCCCCACCCGCCCATTCATGTGCAATGCCCAATAACGTCCGAGACAGGATCGCTGTGCATAACTGGAATGGCGATCAGATAATTGCATTAGAGCTGATCGTGGATTTTAGGAGAACACCGCAGGGGACACACACACCACTGAGGATAAACGGGGCTACCGTGGACAGGGTGAGCAGCTAATGCCCAATAACGTCTGAGACAGGATCGCTGTGGATAACTGGAATGGCGATCAGATAATTGCATTATTTTGTTTTCATTACATCAGAGACCAGGTAAGGACTCTATATATCCAATCTTGCGCTGATCTGATATTATTTTCTCCCGCGATTGAAGGGCCCATTTCATGTATGTATGAGGAGACATAATGATAATCTAGCGATTATTTCAGGAAAATTCGATAATCAACGTGATAAGTGGATTCCACTAAAACGCTATTTTCGCATATTTTTCCTGAAATTAGTCAGAAGCCTAACCCAAACTATATTCATATTCAAAACGGTATAAAGGGGAAATGTACGGATGAAAAAATAATCTGTTTTTTGCACGTTGACCAGAAGCAACTCAGACAATTATTAGTGTCATTAGATCCATAGCTATTAGGGGTGTAACGGTACACAAAATCCACGGTTCGGTACGTACCTCGGTTTTGAAGTCACGGTTCGGTATTTTTTCGGTACAGTGAGGGGGGATACAAAAAAATTGCTTTTCATTTATCTATTTATTTAACTGTATTAAACAATATAAAACAAATTGGCCATAATTGACTGAGCAAACTAATGCTTACTGCTGTAACCTACTGATAACACTTAAGTAAATCTGAAGATTATTATATAGCAGACAGATGCCTTGGAGGATAAGTCGTGGACAACTGAAGCGTGTGCTTGTTTATACATAACCCCTTTCATGACTGTGATGCTTGAATACAGGGGCAGGGCTTGCATCACAGCCATGAAAGGGGCTAGTTTATAGAGCTGGTGGTATGACTTGCTGGCTGAAATACGGACGAGGGAATGAATGAATGAATGAATGAATGAATGAATGAATGAATGAATGAATGAATGAATGAATGAATGAATGAAAACTTTAGTAACATATTGCAGAATGGGTACAGTACGGCTCAATACACACAATTGTTAAGGGGATGCAGACCAGAGAAAGAAGTTTGTCTTGTTTACATCAGGGTCCCCCATTTTCAATTCATAGTGCTAGGTAGCGGGGCTATATTACTTTTAACATGTGCTTAAACCCAGTGTTCTCGACAACGGAGTACGGTCGCAGATCTGCTGCTATAAAAACACATATGGCGTTTGTTATTGCGTTGGCCCGGTCTGAATTAATAGCGAGATGCTTGAATGCAGCGGGGAGCTGGGTTTGCACTAGGATCTGTTTCTTCCTTGTACTAGTGATATTCACATTCGGGTGATGCCGTTTCAAATGCGTGATAAAGTTTGCAATCAAGTTGAACAATGACATGGCTCTGGCTTGTCAGTTAGTATTGACTCGCCATACTAAGGCTAATATGCTATGCTGAATTACAGCTCTCGTTCAGTGTAGCTGTGAGCTGCGTGGAATGAACAAACATCCGGTTAGTTGTGCACGTTATATTAGGGCCGGGGGGATTTAAGTTCCGCAAAAAAAGTTTCCATACCATTGCAATCGCTCGGTGCACAGCGCGTACTGTACCGGAGGACCACATTGAGGCGGTACAGTACGTATCCGTGTACCGTTACACCCCTAATAGCTATAATATAAAATATAGGTTTAGCTCTACAAACAAGGTGAGCGTTTTTTTTTCTGATCTGCAACAGGTCAGTTTTAAAACCAGAGACAGTGGACAGACTTGTCTTTCTTGCCTGCAACTTAAGGTAATGGCTTTGCTTGTCCAAATGACAATACTGACCAAATTGAGATATATTTCTCTTTTATTTTGTTTGCTTTCTAATTTAAAATACAGTTTGAAACCGTCTGTACACAGTAGGCTATGTGTGCTAGCAGAGCTAGTCTCCAGTCATGAGTCACGGTGCACACGTGCAGTGGTTTGTCCGCCAAAAGATAGAAAAGAAACTAGCAGAGCCAGAACTGTTCAACTCCCCTGGAGCCACAGCCAGCAGAGAAGCCGGTTTACTTTAGCTTTCAAACCAGCTGCAGCCTGAGAACTGGAGTGTGAGGGGATGCAACACTAAAGATGGCGGCAACGACAAAGAATTGCTGCAAAATAAACATTAATCTGTTATATATATATATATAAAAAAATTAAATTAACATTCGCTTTTTTTTATCGTTTTTTTTATAGTTATCGATATCGTTATAGCGTTATCATTTTTGGCCATATGGCCCAGCCCCTACACCAAAGTCACTGGCCCACTGTGCGTACATGTGTGTGTATGCTAACTTGGCTAGCATTATAAACAGCAGAGGTGGGTGAAAGCGGTGTGACGTAATTGGCAGAATCGACTGTCAATCAATGGTCTACCTGACACGGAAACTCAAACAAAGTTTCTGTACTGGAGGTGTACAGTATTTCAATAGGCAACCCTGAAAGGATTATTTTTCTAGAAGAGCAACACTAGCCAAAACATAGGCATTGTATGCATAAAAGGGGCAAAAGCTAAAGTTAAGTGACTGTTACTTTTGTAGCAGTAGTTTGATTTGATAGTTTATTTGATAGGGACAGCACATCAAGTACAAAATACAAAATGTAAACATGCAGGGTTGTAAGAGCTAATTTACACCAGGAGACAGCAAAACTCTTTCAATAAATAAATAGCCTGATTAGGGTAAAAGCATTGTGACAATCAATGATAAAAACAATAAAAACAAGAAACAAGTTACATAAACTAAATCAGATTAAAAATGATCACAGTTCTGGTTTGCCTTAAGATGCAGTTTAAGATGGGTCTTGAACATGGAGTATGTGGGGCACTCTCTAATCACAACTGGTAGGCTATTCCAGTAGTTACCACCTTTAACAGAGAACAGTTTTAGCAAAGGTAGTATACCGAAAGGGCACCTTACAGTCCCCTCTACTGAGGGCCCTGGTGGTAATGCCAGTGTCTCATTTTTGTTTAATGTCACTGCCTTTTTTTATTAGGCCTAGTTGTTGGCTACAACTTTGCCACAGTAGGCATTAATCACTTAATAGTTCAAATGTCTGTGTCCCATTCCCGTTTGCACACGCAGATACACACACACGCACACAGTGGGCCAGTGACTTTGGTGGTATGTACTATTGCACAGATGTGTGTCCCGTTCCCGTTTGCACATGCACGCACAGTGCAAATAAATATAAATGTATTAAAAAAAAATTACAATAAATCTGTTACTTGAAATATTTTCACTGTGCTCCTAAATATTTTTGTGTGCTCCTAAATGTTTTCATTCAGCGCTCCTTGGGGGAAAAGGTTAGCGTAGAGCCCTGGGGGGGGGGGGGTCGTTTCTGATTATTGATTACCAATAATGGCATTCGTTATTGCAACATCATACGCCGACCAGAGGCTTGGCTATGAAAGCAAGGCCCGATCGGGCTGTAATTGACGTCAAATCGCTCTTACCTGTGGCCGGTTGGATTCCAAAAAAGATTACCCAGTTATTGATCGCCATCTGGTAGATCGATATGTCCATTGGCTGATGCTATATTCCTTTACTGCATACTGCAGGGAACAAAATAACTACACGCCATTCGCCAAATGCGTGTAGATTTACCGTCTGGCGACTAAAAATAATAGCTCTGCCCGCCAGCTGGCGTGTAGTTCATATCGATACTCTTATTTTGAAAATCCTGTGCGGGTCTCATTGCCGCCCCAAGCGCAGTTCCAGTCATAGTATCTGGGTTCCGGCAGCTAGCAACATTCAGGTTCATATGATACTCTTATTTTGAAAAACCCTTAGCAACTCCGCGAGTCATATGATATCCGCCCACTCCGTGTTGTTTCTTGAAAACAGAGCAGCAGCGTTAAACACAGCAGCGTTAACACAGCAGTGCGCCTACAGACTCAAAATAAGTCTGATGTTTTTTTTCTTCTCACGAGTCCAATGCAGCTACATGCTTTGCACCATCGCGATTCCTTTATGCCCACATTGCCCGAAATTAACGTTTATGTACCAATCACTACAACGTTAACGTAAGCTAACAAGCTAATCCTGATGATCAGACGAGGCAGAGCCATAGTGAACAGCACCACTGAGGAAAGGGAAATGGGGGGGGGGGGGCACTCTCCCCTTCCTTGTGTGTGTGTGTGTGCGTGCGTGCGTGCGTGCGTTTGGAAAGACGACGGAGGCACTAGTCAGGACTCAGGACAGGAGTATATTATAGTAAACTGAGGATTACTGAGGATGGACAGATAATGTTGATATTCAAATATAAAAAAGTTTCAAGAGGAGTGGAAGTTTGAAGACAGACTACAATATGATGCGGGGGTGGTGAGTTGAAACACAGTGTGTGTGTGTGTAATAATACTAAATGTTTGACTAAGATTTCTATGAAACTTTATTCAAAAAAAAAAGAAAAAAATCGAAACCAACCATTATTTTTGTTAGGCCTAGTGAAGTTTGCGGACGACACGTGGTGGTGGGGCTGATCTCTGACGACGACGAGAAGGCCTACCGGGAGGAGGTTGAGGTACTGGAACGCTGGTGCCAGGACAACAGCCTGCTCGTGAACATTGGTAAAACCAAGGAGCTGATCGTGGATTTTAGGAGAACACCGCAGGGGACACACACACCACTGAGGATAAACGGGGCTACCGTGGACAGGGTGAGCAGCTTCAAGTACCTGGGGGGTCCACATCTCAGAAGACCTGACATGGACAACACACAGACTCAGTCGTAAAGAAGGTGAAGCAGCGCCTCTACCATCTGAGTTAAGGAAGTATCGGGAAAGATACTCCAGTCCTTCTACTCTGGAGTTGTAGAGAGCATCTTGACTGGAAACATCACTGCCTGGTATGGAAACAGCAAGGCACAGGACAAGAAGGCCCTACAGAGAGTGGTGCACTCAGCTGAGTGTACTACGGGTATTGCACTACCACCCCTGCAGGTCTTCTATAACAAGAGGTGCAAATCCAGAGCCTGCAGAATAATGAAAGACCCTCACCACCCCAACAACAGCCTGTTCAAGCTGCTGCGGTCAGGCAAACGCCTGCAAACACCAGCAACTAGGACATAGAGACTTCGGCTCAGCTTCTTCCCCCAGGCCATCAGAGTCTTGAACACCGAACTCTCCACACACAAGCACACACACTGTATACGCTCAACTCACGGTCACTTTACACAATGGAAAGGTCACTTAAAAAAAGAAAAAAAACAGGAGTGCTCCTTGTATAGTAAATACATGGATATAACAAGTTAGCATAAGGACACATAGTATAACTGTAGATTGTATAGTATAGCATTGTACAGTAGTGTACATAAGACCCAGTGCCTCATCCGTAGCTAACATTGTATTGCACTATCGCAGGACCTTAGCATGTCTTACCATGCTGTTCGTAAAATGCATGTACATTATACCCGTTATGTCTATTCTTATTACTTGTATTATTGTTGTATTATTGCACACATTTCTTATTCTCATTCCTTTCTTATTACTTGTATTATTGCACAATCGTTGCGGGCATGACCACCCGCATTTCACTGTATGCTTGTATGCCGTGACAAATAAAAAACTATTGACTTGACTTGATAAGCTATCACTGAATCTGAAAAAAACGAAATTTATTATTTTTGGCAATCGAAAACTAGATGAAAATATAGTACTGTCCATAGATGCAGTTGATATGGTTACTGAATTTCGTTTTCTTGGTGTAATTATGGATGATAAACTAACATGGAAATCTCACATAGCACATGTTAAAAAAAAGATGTCCAAGAGTATTTTTGTTATGAATAAAGTAAAGGATGCGTTAGAGTATGAGGCAATGAGAACACTCTACTGTTCACTCATCTCACCTCAGTTATTGTGTTGAAGTATGGGGGAATACTTATGGAACCAATATAAAACCATTATACTACAGAAGAGGGCTGTAAGAATCACAGAGTGAATTATTGAGAACACAAACATATTATTTATTAAATCTAGAATAATTAAACTTGAAGACATGGTTAAGTTTCAAACAATGTCAATTATGTTTAGGGTAAGAAATAAGACACTGCCAGAAAAAGGACAAAATCTTTTTCATTTAGAAAGTGAGTTTAGTAGGAGGAAATACAATTTTAAACATCAGTTTGCACGTACCACACTTAAATAGATGTCCTTCAGTTATTGGTGTAAAGTTGTGGAATTCTCTCCATAGCGAGCTTAACACATGCCCATCTGTGTGCCCAGTCTGCCAGCGCTGTAAGCCTATGGAGATGTTTACCTTCTTTGGAGGGCTATAACTTTTTAAATATTATAGCTATATCGGCATTACTATGGCCCATTCAACATCGGGTATCTATCGTTCCGGATGTGGGAATGTTATGTTTTCATTCATACATTGTTGTGTTAATACCGTCGTTTTTAAGGTTTTCTGCAGTAATTCCTAAAATGAGTTATAGGCCCCGACGCATATGTAACAGAGCGGCTTTAACCTGCCTGGTAAAAGTGCGCCTGTCCCTTTATGTCTGTCAATTACGGATGCGCTCATCTGGGATCTGATAGCGGATAAGAGGTGAGACGTCAGACGGTGGGGGGTTGGCCTGGTGAGACGTGAGACAGGAGACGTGCGAAGTCATGACGCGGAAGTGAGAGCGGCGAGTTTGAATGTTGTTTACCTGAAAGAAGACGTGCAGCCGATGTGAGGAGCAGGAGAACGTGAACCGGAGTTAGAGAAGTTGAAAACGCGCCAGTAAACGTTACCTAACACGGGATGGATGAGAAACGGGGATAGTCCGGACGTCTACGACCTGGTCATCTTCACCCAACGCGGACTTCGGTGCGGTAAAGTACACGCTGCACTGTTGGTTGCGCTCCTGTTCCGAGGCTGTGACGCAAGCGTCTCCGACTCAAACATTCCCCTCTCCAAGCTTCCTAACGACGGCGACACATAGCCGAGGCCAAACGCGCCTCTATCTCTCTCTCTCTACCCCTTCAGCCCAAGCCAAACATCTCTCTCTACCCCTCCAGCCCCAACCAAACATCTCTCTCTCTACCCCGCCAGCCCAAGTCCAACGCCCCTCTTTTTCCCCTACACTCGCATCACACACCCACACACACACACACACGCACACACACACACACACACACACACGCACACACATATTCTCGTTAGAGACTTTCTATTTTTTCGTTCATTCACACAGTTGCGTGGCGGTCATCACGAACTCTTTGACATTTGGAACTATTGGCAAATGCCTATACCTGTTCACCCAATGCACTGAACTGCGTGAACGAACTGGTCTGTAAATGAATTGTTTTGTGTTCTAAGAGTTTTTCTTATGATTTTGACTAATATCCAATACATGGACATTTTGACTGAATTGGGCATGACTCCTGAGTGTTTCTTTGTTATCAAACTCACCTAGTAATTATCTTGGCCATTAGTCCAGACCTATAAATCAAATTATTATATTATTTGTCTAATGAAAATTATTATATTATTTGTCTAATGAAAATTATTATTATTATTTGTCTTATGTGGTACAGTCTTATGCCGGAGCTATAGGCCTAATTAACCAAATCAAAAAGGTATTTTTATCTTCATTGGCAGGGGTTATACCTGTCTGGCGCCCAACGGTAAAGGTTATAGGCACTATAAGTGGACACCGCTACATAAAATGGCGCCCAACGTGGGGCTGAGGGCCTAACTGAACCAAGGTTTAAAGGTACTGTGTTAAAGAAAAAATATACATATATGTTACTTGTTGTTTTCTTTAAAGGTGCATTCTGCTATTTTGGTTATAGGTGCATGGCACTATTTTCTTTGAAGGTACATTACCCTATTTTTGTTTAAAGGTGCATGGCATTATCTTCTTTAAAGGTGCATTATGCTATTTTGGTTATAGGTGCATGGCACTATTTTCTTTAAAGGTTCATTATGCTATTTTGTTTAAAGGTGCATGGCACTATCTTCTTTAAAGGTGCATTATGCTATTTTGGTTATAGGTGCATGGCACTATTTTCTTTAAAGGTACATTGCCCTATTTTCGTTTAAAGGTGCATGGCACTATCTCCCTTGAAGGTGCATTACGCTGTTTTGTTTAAAGGTGCATGGCACTATTTTCTTTAAAGGGGCATTATGTTTTTTTGTTTAAAGGTACAGTTGACAACTTTTGAAAGGTGAAACAAATTATATTGTGAAGGTTTGAAGCATTGCTCGACTATGTGGGTTCATTATTGTGCTGTGTGCTGCTCGAAATAATTGATTTTGGGTTTATAACCTTACATAAAGCACATTCCACCCACTGATTTCACAATGTCTAAGGGCGCAGAGGCTGCACCTGCACCAAGCAGCCCGCCTCCAAACCCACCAGACCTAGACACAAAAACAGAGGGTCTAGGGTGGGATCTAAAGGGACCAGACCCTCCTGATGTTGATACCCCCTTAAGGTCTGATACGGAGAGACCTGACCAAAGGGGTATTATACAAATGAGATTTGAGAATTTTCAGCGTCGAAAGGGGGAGGAGTCTCCAATGCATTTCCCGGCGACAAAGCCTAAAGAAGGTGTGCATTTTCAGGAACCACTAATCGACCTCCAAACGGACCCTGCTTTGCTAACAGAGGAAACCAATGTTCTTCTGCAACCTGGAAAAATCTCAATTGACTCTGGAGAACACAAGGCTGCCTCTTCAGACTCCATATCTTCCCCAACCTCCGACACCTTGTCCCCAATTGACTTACCAGGAGTCATGGCTACCCTGGCAAGGGATTTGAACCAACTGGCTTACCAAACTCAGGGAAATTGGTTACAGTTGTGTCAGACAATGGATCAGCAGAAATTGAGAATGCAACAATTGACCAAATATGTGCAGGACTTCAATACCCGCTCTGACCTAAGAATCCAAGCTATTGGAAATCAGTCGGTGGCCAACTACACTCATCTCAAGACATGCATCGTCACCCTCCAAGATAATGTGTTAAAAGAAATGGATAATCTGGCCAAAACCACCAAAATCATAATGGCTGATGAGAATCAGGCATCTGAACAAACTCTTACCCAGCAGATTAATTTCATGGTGGTACAGTCCCAAGTAGAAGTTCAGAAGGAAATCAAAGAGGTGAAACAAGTCACCCAGGAAGGAGTGGATATGATATCCAAAGGAGTGGAATACTGTATTACACAGGTGACTCGGGTAAACAGCCAACTGGAGGAGATGAAAGTAAAGATGAAGGAGCAATCGGATAACCACGAGAATAAAGTTCTCTCTATGGAAAAGAAACTGGATGCTCTCGATCTAAAACTCACTAACATTCCTCCCACCTCACTGTTTCATCCCGCAACTTTGCCTATAGGCTCTATTTTCACACAACCTTCAACATTCAGTACAGGTTCTCCGCTGGCAACGGCCAGCTCAAGAACTGTACCAACCACTGCTCCAACCACATTATCTACAAGATCAGTCATCACCAAGAGTATCAAGCTGACTTTTCCAACCTATGGAAAGCTGGATGATGACCCTGATCCACTGAATTATCTGACCAAATGCCATGATTTTCTGGCGCTACAGCCCTTATCCGACTGGGACCTCCTGGCAACGTTCAGAACCGTGCTTCATGGTACAGCTCGTGACTGGTGGGAGATTGCCAGATCCTCTGTAACTACATGGAGCCAATTTGAAACTGCTTTTATGTCTGCTTATCTAACTGATGATTATGAAGACGAGTTAGCAGACCGAATCAGAACAAAAATCCAAGGAGAGAAGGAAACTATAAGAGACTTCGCTTTCTCTTATAGGGCTCTTTGTAAAAAGTGGAAACCCTCTCTCACTGAAGAGCCCATAGTAAAAATGATTTTGAAAAACATCAAACCGTATCTTGCAAGTCAACTCCGAGGGCGAGTTCAGACCACCGAGGAGTTGGTGCGTCTGGGAATCCAACTTGAAAGGGATCACAAGCTCCAACTTGAGTATGACAAGAGGACCAACTTAAGAGCTCCTCAAACTCAGAATAGGACGCCCAGCGTTCCAAATAGAGTCCAGGATGGACCGCATGTGATGTGTTGGAGATGTAAGGGACAACATCCTCCTGGATCTTGTCCCCAATATACACCTCCTGACCACTCCAAATCTTTCAATCGACAACAGAAAACCTATTCTGCGCCGAAAGGTCAACACCCAAGTAACAGCTTGGTGTCCACAGCTGTCACCTCAAAACGACGTGACAAGTCAGCACAACCTTCCGTGGAGAACCTCTCTCCGAGTACTTCAAAACAAAGTTCTCCTTGTGGCCCACCTACCCTATTGGTGGTACCCATCACTCTGGGAGCCTGGCGGGGAAAGGCTGTCTTGGATACAGGTGCAAGTTACACCCTTCTCCATGAGTATCTATGGGCGGAGCTCAACAGAACCAAAGAAGAGCTTACTCCCTGGGAAGATGGACCTTTGTATCTTGCTAATGGACAGGCACAAGTTCCACTTGGTTGGGGGAAGCTGGAAATCGACCTTCACGGGAAACTCTTCACCTTACCAGTAGTCGTGCTGGATCAGAGAGGCCTGGCTTTTGGAGTTGTCCTGGGGTTGGACTTCATTTCTCTCAGTGGGCTACAAATCAACGTGGCAGACGGGGAATATAGTTTCAAATCTAACCCTGCCGAAATGTTTCCATTTCAACCAGGTAGTGCAAATGGTCCTAGGAAGGAGAAACGACACTATCCCAGGAAATTATGCCTGATAAGTGCTCTTCCTCCTCCTGTGTTGACACTGGAACCTGTACGCCTGGATGCGAAGGAGTATATCCACAATGCTGTCACACAAGCGCAACTGCAAGATGATGAAAAGGAGCAGTTAAGAGGAATTCTTGAGTCGTACCCCAAAGTGTGCACAAATGAGGCGGGGAGAACAGATGTGCTACTTCACAAGATATACCCCACCACCAATGTGCCGATCAAACAAAGGCCATACAGGATGGCTCCGGGAAAGCAAGCCATTGTGGAGGAGCAACTGAAAGATATGCTAAGTGCGGGGATCATCGAACCATCATATTCAGGATGGGCCTCCCCAGTGGTGCTGCCTCCAAAGAAGGATGGAGGTCACCGTTTTTGTGTGGACTTCAGACGGGTCAATGCGGTGACCGAAACTGATGCGTATCCGCTACCCAACATCAACGAGATCCTGGAATCACTCTCTGGATCAGTGATCTTCTCTACGATTGATCTCAACAGTGGCTATTGGCAAGTGCCCATGGATCCAGAGAGTAAGTCAAAAACTGCATTCATCACATCTCGTGGGTTGTACCACTTCAACGTAATGCCTTTTGGACTGAAAAATGCTCCTGCGACATTCCAAAGACTAATGGAGACTGTCTTGAGAGATCTCCGTGGTCATATCTGTCTCGTCTACCTCGATGATATCATTGTTTATTCTACGTCTGTGACCGAACATTTCCAGCATCTACAGCAAGTCATAGAGAGGCTTGCAAAAGCAAATCTGACCATCAACCTGAAGAAGTCCAAGTTCTGCCTCCAGGAAATAAAGTTTCTTGGACACATCGTCAGTGCCAAAGGAATTTGTGCAGACCCTGACAAGGTTGAGGCCATCCGAACCTATCCAGTTCCGAAGAATATCAAAGAGGTTCAGCGGTTCCTGGGGTTTGCCGGATGGTACCACAGATTCGTTCCAGGATTCTCCAAGATTGCTGAGCCGATCAATGACCTAAAAAAGAAAGGACGACCATTCATATGGAGTCCTGAGTGCCAGAATGCATTCAACAGACTGAGGGAATGTTTGTCATCTCCTCCTATCTTGGGTCATCCCAACCCAGATCATCCTTTTCTTGTGTACACTGACGCAAGTGATACTGGTCTTGGAGCCATACTGACACAGAAGAAGGAAGGTGGTACTGAAGAAGTGCTGGCGTACGCAAGTCGGACATTAAACCGAGCAGAAAGCAACTATTCTGCAACAGAGAAAGAGTGCCTTGCAATCATTTGGGCTCTGGAGAAATGGCAGCACTATCTGGAACCACGACTCTTCACTGTCATCACTGATCACTCTGCCTTACAGTGGGTCCTGAGATCCACGAAGACTACAAGTCGTCTGATCAGGTGGGCTCTGCGACTTCAGCGATTCGACTTCATCATTGAATATCGAAAAGGAAAACTGAATAGTGCTCCAGATGCACTTTCCAGGATTCCAACAGGTGCTGGATGCAACCTGTATTCCGGCAAGAAGGATTCTGGAACACTTCCGATATCCCTTGCACAGATATGGGAGGAACAACACAAGGATGCCAAAATTGAGACCATCTTTAAGGCTCTGGCAGAGGAAGGAAGTTCTGTGAAAAATGACTACTCAGTCCTGGAGGATAAGGTGTACCGAAAAACACAAGGACAAGATGGACAGTGTCATTATCGGGTCTATGTCCCAGCAACCCTGATTCCGCAAGTCCTCCAGGCTTATCATGAGAACCCGCTATGTGGACATGGGGGTATCTTCAAAACCTACAAGAGGCTTCAGGAAGTGGCATTCTGGCCAGGAATGTGGACCGATGTCAAGGCACATGTCAAATGCTGTGTGAAGTGTCAGAGCCTGAAGTCCGACAACAGGAAGCCTGCAGGAATGATTCAGCAACATTCAGTAAAGGGACCAAATGAGTTGCTAGGAGTAGATATAATGGGACCCCTTCCACGCAGTCCAGAACAAAATGAGTATCTTCTTGTCCTAGTGGACTATTTCACAAAATGGGTGGAATTCTTCCCCATGCAACAAGCAAACTCACAGACAATCGCCCGCATACTGAAGAAAGAAATCTTTACGAGATGGGGTGTGCCAGATTTTATATTGTCAGACAGAGGATCACAGTTTGTGTCGTCTTTATTCAAAGAGCTCTGCGAGAAATGGACAGTGACACCCAAGCTTACGACAGCCTATCACCCACAGACGAACATGACAGAACGGGTGAATCGCACTCTGAAGTGTATGATCTCCTCCTACGTGGAAGACAACCACCGGAAGTGGGATCAGTACTTACCAGAGTTCAGATTTGCCTTGAATTCGGCAGTTCAAGAAACCACAGGAGTTACCCCTGCAGAGTTACAGCTTGGAAGGAAACTGAACAGTCCAATGGACAAAGTCCTGAGAGGCAAGTCTCTTCCTCCTGATGCTCAGGCGTATGATGTGGTTCATCAGCTGAAGACTCTCCACGCCAAAGCCGAGGAAAGTAGTAAGAAGGCTCGTGTGAGACAGCTACGGAACTATAACAAGAACAGGAGGGATGTCAGTTTCAGGTTCCAAGAAAGGGTGTGGGTAAGGAATTTTCCACAGTCCAGTGCAGCCAAGAACTTTACTGCCAAACTGGCCAGCAAGTGGAAAGGACCCTATCGTGTCATAAGACAAACTGGTCCCGTCAACTACCAAGTTGTACGAGAGGACACTGGTGGAGATGTGAGAACAGTACATGTCTGTAACCTCAAACCTTTCTACCCTACAGCGGAGGATTTGGACGAACAGGAAAGGAAGGAGGTCCTGGAGATATTAAATGAAGATAGCTCAGAGGACGAGTTCCTGGGTTTCGAGTGACTGGTATTCACCACCAAAGGTGGTCTTTCACAATGGGGGGAGAGTGTAACAGAGCGGCTTTAACCTGCCTGGTAAAAGTGCGCCTGTCCCTTTATGTCTGTCAATTACGGATGCGCTCATCTGGGATCTGATAGCGGATAAGAGGTGAGACGTCAGACGGTGGGGGGTTGGCCTGGTGAGACGTGAGACAGGAGACGTGCGAAGTCATGACGCGGAAGTGAGAGCGGCGAGTTTGAATGTTGTTTACCTGAAAGAAGACGTGCAGCCGATGTGAGGAGCAGGAGAACGTGAACCGGAGTTAGAGAAGTTGAAAACGCGCCAGTAAACGTTACCTAACACGGGATGGATGAGAAACGGGGATAGTCCGGACGTCTACGACCTGGTCATCTTCACCCAACGCGGACTTCGGTGCGGTAAAGTACACGCTGCACTGTTGGTTGCGCTCCTGTTCCGAGGCTGTGACGCAAGCGTCTCCGACTCAAACATTCCCCTCTCCAAGCTTCCTAACGACGGCGACACATAGCCGAGGCCAAACGCGCCTCTATCTCTCTCTCTACCCCTTCAGCCCAAGCCAAACATCTCTCTCTACCCCTCCAGCCCCAACCAAACATCTCTCTCTCTACCCCGCCAGCCCAAGTCCAACGCCCCTCTTTTTCCCCTACACTCGCATCACACACCCACACACACACACACGCACACACACACACACACACACACACACGCACACACATATTCTCGTTAGAGACTTTCTATTTTTTCGTTCATTCACACAGTTGCGTGGCGGTCATCACGAACTCTTTGACATTTGGAACTATTGGCAAATGCCTATACCTGTTCACCCAATGCACTGAACTGCGTGAACGAACTGGTCTGTAAATGAATTGTTTTGTGTTCTAAGAGTTTTTCTTATGATTTTGACTAATATCCAATACATGGACATTTTGACTGAATTGGGCATGACTCCTGAGTGTTTCTTTGTTATCAAACTCACCTAGTAAGTATCTTGGCCATTAGTCCAGACCTATAAATCAAATTATTATATTATTTGTCTAATGAAAATTATTATATTATTTGTCTAATGAAAATTATTATTATTATTTGTCTTATGTGGTACAGTCTTATGCCGGAGCTATAGGCCTAATTAACCAAATCAAAAAGGTATTTTTATCTTCATTGGCAGGGGTTATACCTGTCTGGCGCCCAACGGTAAAGGTTATAGGCACTATAAGTGGACACCGCTACAGATTATATAGATTATCGATTGGCGTTTCTTTCCTATACACGCTATATTAAAAAATTCAAATGTATATGATCGGTATACATTATGCTTCATCATGCGTTAAGGAAAGGGGGGGGGGGGTCGTTTATAATTCCTTGATAGGCTTTATTTAGTATGGGTTAATACGTTGATCAGACTGATTGCAAACAAGGAAATGGACAATCAAGCTGAAAATAATGTTAGATTCCTCTTACCGTTCGCCGATGAGACGGAGGAAAAATATTCCAATTATTTGACGTTGATCTGCTAGATCCATTTCCCGTTTGTATGACGCAATAAACGCCCAATGCACTCGATTGTGTATCTAGACCCACGTTACAATATATCTCTGGCGGAGGAATTTCCCTGATGCACCGAGCGCCACTTCCGGTTTGGCGTGGAGTGCAACTCGCCCGAAATCCACCAGGCGGCGGTATTGAGGCGTTGCAATATCAGAACAGGGTCCAGCTGCGTCCCAGAGGGAGGCTGGATGAATTATGAATGCCATGGAGAAAAAATTTTATATTGATCCCAAAAACAGTTACCTCGTTGTTGGCGCACAACGCATGGCGGGCAATAACGAGTCAGTATGAGAGTCAAATGTGATCTGAATAGTGAGATCTTTTCTTTTCTTTATTATTATTTATATAAATTATTATTTTGTGTAAATTAGGTTGTACGCCGACCATCAAGTAAAACTACTAGTTTAGGAATAGGGGGCAGGTAACTATAAGAATTCTTCTTCCCGGTATGGTATTTATGATTTTGTATGAAAACTCTATGATTGTATTGCTTCCATGTGGCAAATAAAACTCTGAATCTGAAATTAATTTCAGATTATTCTGATTATTAACCTCTTAAGCCCGGAGCCCTATTTTCTGAAAATCCACCTAAAATACATACCTAAGTAAATGGAATATTGCTCCACTTCTACAAGGTCCATTTGCATGTACCTGGTATCTAGGGACATCTATGGACCTCAGGGAAATATTGTGTCTATTACTAGGCTTGCTTAAATTGTGATGAAACAAGAGAATATGAATTATGATTTTTCTTTGCATCTTTGACAGTGAATAACACCATGCTAAAAATGACCAGACATGAAGAACTGCCACTGAGCTTGTTCAGTACCTTCTTGAGATCATGTGTACAAAAGATTTAAGGAAATGAATAAAGGGAATATGATTAAACAGAAGGTTTTGTAGATACACTACTGAATTCTTAAAACAAAGCGGCACTCGCAACTCACTTTTGATGCTCCAAGGTGTTTTTAATTGTGACAAATAATAGCAGCAGATACAACATTTAGACCCTTCCGGTCTTTTTCAAGTATGCGTTGCGAGCCCCGCTTTGTTTTATGTACTACTGTTTTTACAGTTTGGCTCAGCACCAAGGAACGGAGGCTGTGCGTTTTCTGGACAGTACTGAATTCTCAAATCCGGACCAATGCAATTTGAAATATCATTATACAATATAGAATAGCAGGCTTATAAATTACCTTATTATAGCCAATTTGCACATTCATGGATTGTGCCAAATCTTATCTTTCAAATGCCCAAGTTCAATTTGGATTTAGTATCACCAGGCGTGCATAAGAGCAGATAATGAAATCTACTGTATGTACAGTAGCTTTCTTATTTTTGCCAGGGCCGCCATTTTGAAACTGATTATTGCTCAATGCTAAAAATAGGGAAGAGAAACTAACTGCACTCCAATATATGCCAATAACGTTAAGTTTTGTGGTATATTATGCCGAGTAATAAGAGATATTAAAGAAATTCATACAGAAGTAATTTGCTTGAAGCCCCATAGAGGCCTTTGGGAAGTGTCGTTCTGAAAAATTCTAACGCTCATTGAAAGCTCTCAATGTCCTATTCAAAATGGCGTCAAAACCACTAAAATTCCTGACGTAAAGTTTTTCAAAATGGCCGACTTTCACGATAAAAACGAATACTAAAATCGCACTAATAACACTTTAACCTATTGGTAAACTAACGTATTGATGATAATATACATTATAACTGCTGTTGTGACATGGTTATGATGTTTGTACTTGAATACGTTTGACAAAAACGATAATTTTATAAACTCAATGTACCTGGGGGCCGCTGGAGGTAGAGTCTGGGTGAGGGGCTGCATCAAATATTCCACAAAAAAAGGGTTTCAAGTATTCAAAAAAAAAGTACAACTGATCCAATCTTCTCAATCTTTAGCAATACCATTTCAGAACATAAACAGTTCTTCAGAACATGAACGGTTCATCAGAACATAGGCTCCTCAGTGGTGTCAGTGGACTCATCCACATACAGCTATGGAAATGCACTGTGCATATTTTTTTTTCTATCACAAAGCTGTTTTAATCAAATCACCAGCCAGTATTTCAGTTATTCTGGTTGCTGTGCGATCTGAGGGGGATTTGCTTTTGTTTGCCTTCAAACATGGTCTCCATCACTTCAGTCATACATTATTTTATTATGTATGCATCAGAGAGCAAGCTATAACACTGAAGAAGGAATACATATTTCCGAAACATGTTTGTTTCAGGCTGCCATTAAATTTTGAACCTGAGAGTGCTGGTCTGTCTTCACCGCTTCTTTTATATAATACTTAATGGGATTTCAGCACCCAGTGTCGTATCTTGAGAGCGCGGTCTAACTTGACATTTGCATCAGAGAGAGAGAATGGCTTCTTGTGTTTAGCCAACACCCATGCCACCGAGTGAGGACTTGGTTTCTTTTTCTCGTTGTGACATAGATTTAACAATAATTCTGCTTGCAGCTTGATATGATGATTTCATTCCATTTATTTGTGTGGTTCTTAGCACTGAATTTTGAGGAAAGGTTGCA
Source organism: Notolepis coatsorum (assembly GCF_963971535.1). NCBI lineage: Eukaryota > Metazoa > Chordata > Actinopteri > Aulopiformes > Paralepididae > Notolepis > Notolepis coatsorum. Next base: position 130,274,590 of record NC_140175.1, read on the forward strand.
TAAAAATAACCGTTTTGTTTCGTAGTGGCGTTTCAAATTGCCACTCTTCACAAGAGCTACCGTTTCTTGGCATATTAGTCACATTGGTTTGGTGCTGGGACTCAGGATGAACACATATTTTTCAGTCCATTTACCTTTGAATTGCAGTCAACTTTTCTTTTACTGCCCATCTTTGAACATGCCATATTTTCTGCTGGCTGCCTGCTGGCGAAACTAGGCTACTAGCTACATTTATCTCACGGAGAACAAGGTTACTGTAGATGCGCTGTCAACTCTCTGCTCTGACTCGGACTGAAAGAGACGACACGCATTCCATGAAGACCCGCCCTACTCCGCATTTGATTCGCATACTGTGGGTGGGGGGGGGGGGGGGGGGGAGCGCTGACGGGACGCTGAATGTGATTGGACCAGAGCAGAGTACACAGACAGAGTGGCAGTGGAGCCGGACATGCAGAGCACTGCTTGCAGAGGAGATAGCGAGGATGCATTTGCCTTCCACTTTATCACTCCGGAATCACGTTTCAACCAAGTCACTAACGTAACGTTGCTGTCATGAGCCTGCGCTATGGTAGCCTACAAGTGATAAAATAAATAAAACGTCCAACTCGGCAAAAAGTTGTGAGCGGGCCGCACTAACTCTAAACTTTGATGTCAAGTAGGGGGCCGCAAAATATCATCCAGCGGGTACCAAAAGAGTGACTAATGTTATGATATGTGTTGTCCGCTAACGTATCTATGTCTTTCTCTAGAATGTGCATTTCGCTTAGCAGAGCCACGTCCACCTGTTCTTTTTTCATCAGTGTGAGCACGCTTTTGCGTTTGTGTTGGTTATTTATTCCCCCAGTGTTCCAGATCATTATATTCAAACTAGCCATAATCTATACATGTTGTGTAGTTGTTGGTAATGCTTCTGGAGTGCGAGGCTACAATAGATATACATCCAACTAGTGAGGTCCCGTTGAGAGCCGAGCTTAAAAACATACATATATACAAATAAAAATCCCCTTTCCCCCCCCTCCCACCGAGAGTCGTACAGGATCGTGTCCCATAGACACATCATACGCGTATGACTCCCTCCCTTAGGCCACCGGATTACCCAAATTGAGCTTTGTAATCCTACTCTTCCTATGCTAATTGCCATAGGATCTAAAACGTTCATTCTAATTAAATAGAATGTCGCTTTTGGTCTTGCGCCTTCCCATTAATGTACTAACAATAGTGTGAAAAATGAAAAATATACCTTCATTGATATATTCATTTGAACCTTCTACTAACTTATGTAGGAAACATCAGAAAAAAGGAAAAGAGTGGAGATAAATACTAACACCTTAAAATGAAAAAAAAATAACATTGAAAGATGAAAATAAAAAGAAGGAGTGAGAACTAAAATAAAACAGATAAAATAAAATTGAGTAAAGAGAAAGAGAAAAACAGACTTTTAGAGCTACATTGTGCAAATCTCTAAATCAGTGGAGTAATTATTTAAAATTAGAATAACCTTGTCGTGCTTATACATTTAGATGTGGCTAATGTCTTTTTTCTTCTTTTTTTTTTAAAGCCTTATTAAAGCCTAATTAAACTTCAGTCCTTAGATCATATGCTTATTCACACCGGATGTTAATGTTAAATTTACAGGCCTTCGTTGAAGGGGTGCATTATATTCTAGAAGGTTGTAGAATGCCCTGGTAAATATGTAAACACTGCTGTTATGTTCCAGAATGATCTTCCTACCCAGGGGTCATGACCTACTAGTATTTTCCGGGATATTCCTTTGTGTCCCTGAACAGTCGAGAGAGCCCAGAATGTTCCAGAATGTTCATAATGTCAATGTTGGATTATTGTCTCCACAGAGACCAGAAGACTGTAAATATAATGCCTTACGAGCCATATTAAACATCTTGTGCCTTATTGTTGTCAGCGTGCATATCACCCGTTACTTTTGTTGAGCCGTGGTAAAGTCATTCTAATAAAATTACTAAAATACAAAGAGAAAGAGATGAATAGGCTTATCTGTTCTGAGCCAGTGTTGCGTCCTGCCCGGGGGGACCAGATCCATGTTGCTTCATGTAATCTTTGGCTACGTTTAGACGAGCGTTTTGGGATGGAAGTCTGAACAGAAACCGCAAAAGTCGTCTTGCGGTTTCACTTTTAATTTTGCGTTTAGACGAGCGTTTTGGGGTGGAATTCTCCGTGCAGACGAGGCTGTAACAACTCGAGACAACGGAGCGCCGCTGTCACACGATTGGCGCATATGTCACATGACGTGCTGTGAAGACCCGCCCTACTCTGCCTCTGATTCGCAGAGTGTGGGTGGGGAATGTGATTGGACCAAAGCAGAGTCACTCGCAGACAGTGGGTCCAGTCATAATAGTTGCGATAGCCGCGGGACAGATTCTTGTGTATTTAAAAGTACTGCCAATGTAGCCTTCAGGTGATCGCCATGGATAGAATCAGACATGCTTTGTTTACGCTTCTAGGCTACTGGCGCATGCCTGTGATGTAAGCAGTAGGCGCGACGAGAGCCTTGACGACCCTTTCGTCATCGTTTTATGCGGTTTGACAGTTTAGAAGAGCACAAAGGTTTACCGTTTCTAGGAATTCCACCCTGGAAGGTGGTCCCACTTTTTTACGGTTTCACCCCGTAAAAACGCCGTTTCCGTATAAACGAAAGGCACATCTGAAAAAATATTTTTGCGGATTCACCTGCTAGCGTTTCCGCCTAAACGGGGCCTTTCATGTAATCTTCGGCGGCTTTAGGCGTGCGTATTCCCTGCCTAATACAGTCTTTTCCCAAGATCGATAATAGTGCCGGGTAGTTAAGGATTGGCCTGAGATCACTCTTAAAGATTCTCTGCATCACATCCTTGTAGGGGAAACGCTGAGCGATGGCCTCCTTGCATAGATCTTCGTAGATAGATATTGAATTTTCACCATATTTCAGTTTCCCCCTTTGATTGCGCGCTCCTCTAATGATGGCGTCTCTTATTACCGTCTTGCGCAGGGTAACAATGATAACTCTCGGACCGTTAACTCTTTGGCCTCGTGTACCGACTCTAACATTGGTCCACTGTCGGCGCTGTGGGAAGGATGTTGTTACCTAAAATATCTACTAACACTGTTGGAAAGCTGTCGTCTGTGCAATTGACTGATTCATCCAGACCCACAATGCGGATATTATTTCGCCTGTAGTAACGTTGGGTCTCGAGCTGCCTCTCCCTTGCTTCCTCTTCGACTTCTTGTATTTTCTTCCGACACTCTTCTTCCACCTGTTTTATCTCCTTCGATAACTCTGTTAATACATCGTTGACGTTCTTCTCGTTCTCTTGGACCATCTGTGTAATTTCTATCACCGTATTCTCCACTGCAGTGATTCGCCCGGCCTGAGCAGCGGCTGCTTCCATAGCCTCTTCGAATTTAGCATCGACGTGTGCTTTGAATTCATCTTTGAGTTCCTCGATGTGTAATTTGAAAGCGACCATCTGTTCCTTCATCAGGATAGTCAGAGAGTTGAAGTCGGGTTGTGAAATTGCACTGCTTGTGTCAGTTGATGTTGTGGGAGCAATGATGGACCCGATGGGTTTATTGGAGATTATCTTCTCAAATTCCCCTGCTTTATCTCTTACGGTATTTTTACACGTCGTTACCGTTGTGTTGTCAACTGCTGTCTCCCTCTCGGGGCCAGTCGTCGTTGGTCCCGGTATATTCTCCACTATAGTCCCCCCATCGGGGCTAGTCGACAACGGTGCCGCCGCTGCCTCGCCTGTTGTATTCTTTGACAGTGTTAAAATCAGCGCCGTTGGAGTATCTGTGCCGAATCTCTTTCCACCCTTTTTCTTATCCTTAATATCCATGTCGAGTCTTTATGTCTTTTGATATAGTTAGTAGAAGGTCTTATCAATACATACGATGTGGTTTAATCTCTTTTGGTATTGTTCAAATAAGGTTTTTAAACGAAATTAACGTTGACGGGAGCGGAGCTGTAACAAAACGCGTATCGCTTCACATTGCTTTCAAACCGGAAGCCCGGTTTACATCCACTGGATGTACTACTGTTTTTACAGTTTGGCTCAGCACCAAGGAACGGAGGATGTGCGTTTTCTGGACAGTACTGAATTCTCCCATCCGGACCAATGCAATTTGAAATATCATTATACAATATAGAATAGCAGGCTTATAAATGACCTTATTATAGCCAATTTGCACATTCATGGATTGTGCCAAATCTTATCTTTCAAATGCCCAAGTTCAATTTGGATTTAGCATCACCAGGCGTGCATAAGAGCAGATAATGAAATCTACTGTATGTACAGTAGCTTTCTTATTTTTGCCAGGGCCGCCATTTTGAAACTGATTATTGCTCAATGCTAAAAATAGGGGAGAAACTAACTGCACTCCAATATATGCCAATAACGTTAAGTTTTGTGGTATATTATCCCGAGTAATAAGAGATATTAAAGAAATTCATACAGAAGTAATTTGCTTGAAGCCCCATAGAGGCCTTTGGGAAGTGTCGTTCTGAAAAATTCCAACGCTCATTGAAAGCTCTCGATGTCCTATTCAAAATGACGTAAACTTTTTCAAAATGGCCGACTTTCACGATAAAAACTGAAAAACGAATACTAAAATCGCACTAATAACACTTTAACCTATTGGTAAACTAACGTATTGATGATAATATACATTATAACTGCTGTTGTGACATGGTTATGATGTTTATACTTGAATACGTTTGACAAAAACGATAATTTTATAAACTCAATGTACCTGGGGGCCGCTGGAGGTAGAGTCTGGGTGAGGGGCCGCATCAAATATTCCACAAAAAAAGGGTCTCAAGTATTCAAAAAAAAAAGTACAACTGATCCAATCTTCTCAATCTTTAGCAATACCATTTCAGAACATAAACAGTTCTTCAGAACATGAACGGTTCATCAGAACATAGGCTTCTCAGTGGTGTCAGTGGACTCATCCACATGCAGCTATGGAAATGCACTGTGCATTTTTTTTATTCTATCACAAAGCTGTTTAATCAAATCACCAGCCAGTATTTCAGTTATTCTGGTTGCTGTGCGATCTGAGGGGGATTTGCTTTTGTTTGCCTTCAAACATGGTCTCCATCACTTCAGTCATACATTATTTTATTATGTATGCATCAGAGAGAGAGAATGGCTTCTTGTGTTTAGCCAACACCCATGCCACCGAGTGAGGACTTGGTTGCTTTTTCTCGTTGTGACATAGATTTAACAATAATTCTGCTTGCAGCTTGATATGATGATTTCATTCCATTTATTTGTGTGGTTCTTAGCACTGAATTTTGAGGAAAGGTTGCATAAAAATAACTGTTGTTTCGTAGTGCCGTTTCAAATTGCCACTCTTCACAAGAGCTACCGTTTCTTGGCATATTAGTCACATTGGTTTGGTGCTGGGACTCAGGATGGGACTCAGGATGAACACATATTTTTCAGTCCATTTACCTTTGAATTGCAGACTTTTCTTTTACTGCCCATCTTTGAACATGCCATATTTTCTGCTGGCGAAACTAGGCTACTAGCGACATTTATCTCACGGAGAACAAGGTTACTGTAGATGCGCTGTCAACTCTCTGCTCTGACTCGGACTGAAAGAGACGACACGCATTCCGTGAAGACCCGCCCTACTCCGCATCCGATTCGCAGACTGTGGGTGGGGGGGGGGGGGGAACGCTGACGGGACGCTGAATGTGATTGGACCAGAGCAGAGTACACAGACACAGAGTGGCAGTGCAGCTGGACATGCAGAGCACTGCTTGCAGAGGAGATAGCGAGGATGCATTTGCCTTCCACTTTATCACTCCGGAATCACGTTTCAACCAAGTTGCTGTCATGAGCCTGCGCTATGGTAGCCTACAAGTGATAAAATAAATAAAACTTCCAACTCGCGCAACGACTCGGCAAAAAGTTGTGAGCGGGCCGCACTAACTCTAAACTTTGATGTCAAGTAGGGCCGCAAAATATCATCCAGTGGGCCGCAATTGGAGAGTTTGAGACCCCTGGTCTAGTCCGATTGATTTATGATGTGGTTGTAATTTGCGGTCCGCACGGGTGGAAGAGGTTAATCTGATATTCAATATACATTATTCATTCATTTCCAATGAATACAATCCGTGAATTAACCTCTTAAGCCGTAGCCATATTTTCAGAAAATCTGCCTAAAAGTACATACCCAAGTAAATGGAAGATTGCTCCACTTCTACAAGGTCTATTTGCATGTTCCTGGTATCTAGGGACATCTATGGACCTGAGGGAATGTATTCCCAGTGTCAAAAATATTGTGTCCGTTACTATGCTTGAGTGAATTGTAATGAATCAAAGGAGAATATACATTCTTTTATACAAATTTTGTATTCACTTTGAAGGTGAATAACACCATGCTAACATTGACCAGCCATGAAAAATCCAGGTGCTTATTCAGCACCTTCTTGAGATCATGTGTACAAAAGATAAATAAAAAAATAAATGAATAAAGGGAAGATGATTTACAGGGTTTTTTGTAGATACTGAATTGTGCATGCAATTTGGAATATGAATATAGAATATCAGGCCAGAGTTCAATCTGGATTTAGTACCACCAGGCGCCCTTTACAGGGCAGCAAAGACTGTGAATGAAATCTACTGTAAGTCCAGTTACTTTTTTGTAATGAAAAATGCTCCTCCATCTTTCAAGACGTTCACAGACCTGGTATTCTATATTCATATTTCAAATAGCATGTGTCCGGATGGGAAAATCCAGTACTGCATCTACAAAAACCCCTGTAAATCATCTGCCCTTTATTAATTTGCTTAGATTTGTTGTACACTTGATCTCAAGAAGGTGCTGAATGAGCTCAGTGAATTACATTTTTTTATAAAATGTGGGAGGCTGAGTGGCGCAGTGGGCAAGGCGCTCGCCACTAATGCAGGAGATGCTGGTATTGAGCCCAGCTCTCTGCGTTGCTACCGGCTTGGCCGGTCGTTCATACTAACACAATTGGCAGTGTTAGGGGTGGGAAAGCCGGTGGGTGGGGACTGGACGTTGTGGACAGCGACTCCTACAGGTCGGTTGGTGCGCCTGTACAGCAGAATCAGGAAGTATCGGGGGCAGCGTGAGCCTCCCACGCGCTACTCCTCGCGCTGTTCAGGTGAAAAGATGCGACAGCTGCCTCCTCGTGTACCGGAGGGGACACGTGATGCAAGGCTTGGTCCTCACTGCAGCCGACCAGTGGGAGGCATAGTCTAGCAACGTTCGAGACAGGGGAGGGGAGAATTGAAGGGAGAATTGGCAAGGCGAAATTGGGATGGGAGAAAAATTGAAAAATGAGGAGAAAAGGTGAATAAAATAAATAATAAAATAATGTATATTCTCCTTTGGTTCATTACAATTTACTCAAGCATAGTAACAGACACTGAGAATACATTCCCTGAGGTCCATAGATGTCCCTAGATACCAAGAACATGCAAATGGACCTTGTAGAAGCGGAGCAATCTTCCTTTTAGGCAAATTTAGAGAGTCTGGCTTAAAGGAACACTCCAACATTTTGGGAAATTTGCTTATTTGCCATCTACCCTAGAGTTAGACAAGAAGATGCATACCTTTTTCTTCTCTGTGCATGCAGTAGGAGTAGGAAGACGTTGGGAACTAGGCTAATGGAGGAACCTACTTCAAACCAAGTCACTAGACTAGACTGGCGCTAAGCTAGGCTAACGGTGCACGTCTTCCTACTCCTACTGCATGCATAGAGAAGAAAAAGTTATGCATCTTCTTGTCTAACTCCAGGGTAGATGGCAAATAAGCTAATTTCCCAAACAGTTGGAGCGTTCCTTTAACACTTCCTGCACCAAAAACGTCGTACAACGGGTTTCAAGTTCATGCTAATTCTGCCAGATCACGGCGTACAACGTTTTTTTTATCATATTTTCGCCATGGTATTCATATTTCCCTCACAGAGGCTGGTCTGATGCTGTGGGACTCGGTACAACTCTGCAACGCTTCAATACTGCCACCTGGTGGATGATCGGCGAGTTGCCAAACCGGAAATGCCGGTTGGATATCGGTGCGTCTCCTAAATACGTCTGGCCACTCGCTTATCGTTGCGGGACTCAAGACACACGTCCATGTGTAGCGATCGCTGCCATAACTCAATAATCGACATGATTTGGGCTGTTATTATTATTATACAAACCGGAAATGGATCGCCTCGATCCCCATCAAATAACTGGGATCTTTTTGCTCCAGTGTCATCGCCCAACGGTAAGAGGAGGCTGCCGTGACTTTCAGCGTGAGTGTTTATTATTATCCATACAAACTGCTCTGATCTATATATCACCCATACTACATGAAGCATTTAACGACGATCACGGAATTATAAACGACCCCCCCCCCCGTTCACCCGCGCATGATCAGTCATAACGTTTAGGACCATGTACAGTTAAAATGTTTAATATAGCGTGGATCGGAACCAAACGGCATTTGATAATCTATATATGCATTTATGCCTATATCTCACGTTCTAGGAATTACTGCAGAAAACGATAAAAACAAATTTATACTCTAGACGGTATTTTCGTATGAATGAAAAAATAAAACGTTCCTACATCCTGAACGATAGATAATCGATGTTGAATGGGCCATAGTAATGTCAATTTAGCAATACAATTTAAAAAGTTATAGCCCTGCAAAGAAGGTGAACATCTCCATAGACTTACAGTGCTGGCAGAGAATGGTATAAGCTGATCAAACTCTGTGGCAGTTAATGTGTTAAGAGGTTAAAGTCGACACTTATAAAGTCATAATGTTTACAGATTAAAGTCAACATTTCCATACTTGTTTCCATGCAGTCCAAACAGCTCTTCTCCTGGTCCACTTGTGACGGTTTCATGCAGTCCACCAAACAGACAGACAGTTCTCTCAATCCAAGGTGTGAGAGGCTACGAGGGGTGGTCATATTCAGACCAATCTTGGGGGAAAGTAAGGAAAGAAATATCAGTACATTTTACATTCATCCTAACAAACAAAGGTCTAACTTTTCAGTTGGAATTCATCAGGAACACAGAAAGCCAAGCAAGAACCACCAGTCCTTAACCAGCTATAAATAGGTAGTTCTCTTTTCCTAGGATAACAAATTGGAAAGGAAGGAAAATCCTGACAGGAAGATTTTCATAAGAACTGAAAAACACATGGGTGTATATATAGACAGAATGGCCTGACAGGACAACAGCTATCTGGAGGGAGATAGTGATAGAGAAGAGTGTCAGTGGAAGGAGAGAATGAGAATTGGTGATTTAGTTTTATGTAAGAGGGTTACAGATTTAACTATGGTATTATAATAGAGGAGATTCTGGCCTTTCAAATGATGCCTCACTTGGCCCTATAAACCCATTTCTACATTCATATTGCATGTGTACTGTCCGGATGGCAAAATTCTGTACTGCATGTACAAAAGCCCCTGTAAATTATCTGCCCATTGTTCATTTGTTTAGATATAGACAATACTTGATCTTACGAAGTAGCTGAATGAACTCAGTGGCATCTTTTAGCTTTTGGTCATGTGAGCATGGTTATTCACTGTCAAAGATGGGGGGAAAAAATATTTATATTCTCCTTTGGTTCATTACAATTTATTAGGGCTGTCATGATTCATCAACCATGTCGACGATGAAATTTCATCGACTATGAAATTTCGTCGACTTGTATGCCTTTTGCGGTGGAAATGGCAGACGTTCAAAGTCATAACATTCGCAACGTGTAATCTAACTCGGGGGTTCCCAAACTTTTCAGGCCGCGACCCCCAAATAACGGTGTCAGAGAGCCGCGGCCCCCACTATTATAGGAGGTAAAAGACATTTAAAAAAAAATTACAATATATATATATTTTTTTTTTTATAAATGGAAATGTATGGTTAAAACATGCAAACATTCAAACGCACACACACTAATAAGCATTGGAGGCTTTTAACCAGGGCCGGACTGGGGAAATCATTCAGGCCAGGAAATATAGTGCAAAATATAGCCCCAGTCAGGCCACTTTTTAAGCAGGGGGTCTCTGGGGGTCCCCCACCAGGATTTTTTTTTGTTACAAAGACTTCATTTCCTGCATTCTGGTGCAGGATTTTTTTTATTTGTACCCTTTAAATGCCAGTGTTTGTGATGGCATCACAAATTATTGTTAAAAAACAGGCTAGCATATATGATTAGCAACCACACTGATTTTGATGGATTTTCTGTTTTTTTGTAATGTCAGATTGAAAAAAATACAATCTTTCATTCAACTTCAGCCCTGATCATAACACCACATATTAATTTTATAATTCTAACCCTTTAAATGCCAGTGTGTGTGATGGCATATATTTGCAATATATCAAATGCAAAGTAGATTTTTCTGGGGGGATTATTACAGGTTAGCATGAGTCAACATGCACCTCCGAGGCCTTGGATCAGTTATTCACCGCCGTCTGTCCGTGGTCCTGTCAACTGATTCACAGACTGTTAACAGATTAACAGTCAACGCGGTTTCATTGCTGGGTTAAGTACTTCTATTCTATTCACATAATACGCTTACTTCATATATCTACTCCATTCACATATATGCCTACCACTTGTATCTATTGCTATGTCCGCCTACTACAATCTCATGAGCTGTCTAACGCCTGTCCCGTCTCCCTGTCCCCCTATGACTTGCTGTCCTGGAGTGTTGACCGGAGTGTTGGACGTCCCGTGACGAAGGCCGGGAGATTGCGACCCCCTCTGCGTGCCCCCCTGTCTCCGGAGGTCTCGTAGTGGTGACCGGAGTGCCGGATGTCCCGCGATGATGTCGGGGAGTTCGCGACCCTCTCTGCGCCACCCCCTATCTCCCTGTCTCCGGCTGTCCCTGAGCAACGACCGGAGTGTTGAATGTCCCGTGACTAAGACGGGGAGGACGTGACCCTCTTTGCGCCGCCCCTGTGCCTCAAATAGATCCGCTATCAACTCTATCTTTAATCTTTCAAAATGTTCAGTTGCTATCGCTATTAGCTCCATCTTTAATTTTTCAAAATGTACAGTTGCTATTGCATGCACTCATCTGTGTTTCACCACACACGAGTGCATGCTTACCAACTGTCCGTCTGCAACACTACTATCACCAACATCTAAGAAGGGAGATCCCCCCTTGAATGGCCCTTCTAAGGTTTCTCTCCTCCACACTGCCTGTGGAGCTTTTTTCCCTATTGTTAGGTTTTAGTGAGTTTTTCCTTACCTTCGCGTGGGGTATGTCTGGGAGTGCTTGCATTCTTTCATTTATTTGCATTCATCTAAAAAATGTTTGGACCTTATGGTGTTCTTGTTCTGTTCTTGACTTATTGTTATGTTGTCTTCTTGACTTGTTTAAAGAAGACCTGTACGGCCCATGGGGACATTAACGTGTGTTGTCGGGCCCTATAAATAAATTTGATTTGATTTGATTAGCAACAACACTGATTTTGAAGGATTTTTTGTTTTTGTAAGGGTCCCGCCAAGCACATGCGGCTCCATTTGTGTGTGTGAGAGCAAAAGAGAAAGAGAGATAGTTCTCCAACTTGTGTGAGTTGCAGTGATCTCCTGGTTGTTCACCATCTAGTAGGGATGGGTACAGAATTCGGTACTTTTAAAAAGGTACTTACCGAAACACGTCGGTACTATAGAGTATCGATTCATTTAACCTTTTTTCTTTTCATGTCAACGTTCACACGTACAATATACGCTTACATAGGATTTGACTTGATTCAACAACAAAGCAGTCAGGGCAATGGCAAGCCGAAAACGGTCGAAAGTGTAGTTATTTGAAGTTTGGATTTTTTTTCACGACTGAGGTAGGTAGATTACATTTTTAGAGACTAAAGTACAGAAAAAAGGTACCGTTTCACAGGTACCGGATCGGTTCAAATGTGAACCCATCCCTACCATCTAGGTTATCTAACTATTGCGCTGCTGCAACTAGAAACACTGGCCTGACCTGCTTCTAAGTTAGGTAGCCCGACTGCAAAAAATAAATAAAAATTGTTTGAAATCTGGCGACCCACCCTGATCTAACTAGTGCGCAATAAATCACGTTTGAAATATAAATAACTTCTCTTAAACCACTATTCGTGATTCTGCCTAGAGCCAGGACTCTACAGTGGGCGTTCGCTCGCATTTGATGTTTCATGTCAACTCCAGCTGGAAGGGAGGGGCTGAGCCCGATACCACCACCTTCAATTTTAAAAGCTATGACAGCCTGTGACAACTCTGTGAGTTGCGCTGTTTCTATGTAAACTCTGTGAGCAACGGTTTTAATAAATGCGTCTAACATGCTTTATATCCTCGCCATTCCATTCATGTATGACCACGTCGCGGTAAAAACCTTAACTAAAGTTAGCTGCTAAGTGCTAACTAAGCTAAGCTAAATAGCTCACAGACCCAGGAGAAATTCGTTTCGTGGAGTTCCAATATTGAGGAATGGGGCTGAGCCTGTCTCTCTCTCTTTACGTTCAATGAAGTAGCCAAACGGTACACTATAAAAACGAACTGGATAGTTAAATTATATAATAAATATTGTAAAATCATTAAGTCTGCTATAAGCTATTCTCCCTCTCTCGTGTATGTGATTTACTATAGGCTACTCTTTTTTACATGGATTAGGCCAATTCGCTTTAACAAGCCTGATTCCTGAGCCTATTTTATTCAAAAGAAAGATATTGATTTAAATATGTACATAGCCTATATATAAAAAAATACATTGTAATTAGGGATGCCCCGATCATGTTTTTTGCCACCGATACCGATCACAGATAGTCTATGAGCGATATCGGCCGATACCGATCGTTTTTGGTTTCGTTATATCAGCTGGCAGTATTATACTGTAGGTCTAGCACAGGCATTCTAAAAGTCTGGACTCGGGTCCAGATCGGGACGAACCACAACTGTCTCTGGAATCTGCGAGACAATGCAACGAGTCAAAATTCTCCGCTATCAATAATGCAAGCAGCATCTGTGCATGTCCGACTCCACTGTGTGTGTGTGTGTCAGCGTTTCCGTTAGAACATATTCGTGCCGGTCTGTTTGTCCTGCAAGATTTCTATCCCCGGACATATTCGAGAAATGCCGGTCAGCCTGGTTTTCCTTTTTACCAGCTGAATGCCACCATCGGCGCCAATGTTAACGTTAATATCGCCTAATCTATGTTTTAAATTATGGCTATGTGTCTAATCTGCCCATCGCATTATCAAAGACTATTTTCCAGTCAGTGCTGTCAAGGCTGTTTATCGCGTCGTTTCCGTTTCAGAGCAGTTAGAAAAGCCCCCGTTTTGATATAAAAAACAGCTCATTCTGGAGCATTCTATGAAAATCGTCTTTTAGTGGAATATTCCACAACGTTGATATTCGTCGGCCTTTTTATGAATCGTTTTCAAATAAACGCTGATCAATATTTTTATATTATACGTGCACGCAAGCACATTACGGCCGCGCACGGATAATCGCCTCGTTGATTTCCTCTCGGACTTTTAGTGAAAACGAAAGAAGACATTTCACAAAACAGCTTATAACTTCATCAAACTTACTCTGATTATCCTAACACTGATAACATAGAGTCCTTACCTGACATCAGATGGTATCCAACTGGTATATTCCAATTCCTGATCACCATTCGAAAAAATCGATACGTGTATGGATCCAACGCGATACTGTAGAACTCCATGAGAATGAACTGTGTCACTGGTAACCCTGGCTGGATCAGTGAACTGGAAAATGTGGATATAATGTCGCACCTCAGCCAGGATAATTAAACTTTCCACTCGGGCCTGATATACCCGTTTGTCGTTATGGTGGCCAGACAGGCTCAAAAAAGGAAGAAAAAAAGATTCACATCCGAGCGGCGCCATCCGCGCTTTATCAGCGTGAAGCAACATGTAATGATTGTTTCGTTCATCGCATAGGCTATTTAATTTGAGCCTATTTTAATACAATTCAAATAATAAAATTGTGCTTAGAGAAATTATTTTCACCGGACATTATGACCGGAGATATTTAAATATTCGGACTTCAACATATTTTGCCAGTCAAATACCGGTAATTACCGGCTAACGGAAACGCTGGTGTGTGTGTGTGTTAAGGCTGTCCCCGAACCCTGTTTTTAGGGTTCAAACGTTCGCCAGGGTTTATCGAACGAACGTTCGAACGTTCGTTTTTTTTAAATTGTTTAATAAAAATATTTTTTAATAAAATTATTTTTTACATTTTTTTAATAATTTTTTTTTTATTGTATTATTATAGATCCTACAGAGGGCGGCATTGCATAGTCTATTGGTGAAAAACAGGTTGTTTACAGTGGTGGCTGTTCATGTAAACATGTAATTAAACAAAGCACTCAGAAGAAAATAAACAAGCTACTGCATCAAAGTTACTACTTATGATAAACAATAGCCCTTGCACACCGCAGTCACGTAAGGGGCTAGATAAACAAAGGCATTCGTTTTGTGGCATTAACGTTATATAGTTAGTGTTACACGTTCAATAACAGGTATTCACTCTTGGTCGACGGGGAGGGGAGAGAGGCGCGCGCCTCGGCTCCTCAACAGACCCGTCCACCGTCTACCTCGGAACGGCAGAGAGACAGAGACACCGGCGGGGTCCCGCCGGGCTCCCAACACGCCTGCCGCCCGTCCGCCCTCGGCCAGAGTTGTTTCCAACGCAACTACCTCCCGCCATGAAGCTCGCGCTCCGTGGCCGAAAAAGGCTGGTATTCATTAATGATCCTTCCTCAGGTTTTACTTCCTCGGCGGGGAGCTAACGTATGCTTCTCGCAAGCAGATCAATGGCGGCATTGCCGGTAGGGCTGGGCAATATGGCCTAAATATGATATCACGATATTTTCTGACCTTTCGGCGATACACGATACACATCACGATGTTTTTCTTTTTTACCCCAAACAATTCATTATGAGGCTTACCAAGACAGTATTTGAGTTTGCAAGCCAACATTAAAGACAAAATAAAATACCCATGCATTTAGCATTTTTATATTATATATTAGATTTAGATTAGATTATATATTGCATATATTTAGCAATGAGATATTATATGATTTAGATATGAAATATGATGAATTGAAAATGGGGGACCCTGATGTAAACAAGACTAAAGTCTTTCTCTGGTCTGCATCCCCTTAACAATTGTATGTATTGAGCTGTACTGTACCCATTCTGCAATATGTTAATAAAGTTTTAAATCAATCAACCAATCAACCAATAGCATTTTAGCATTTTTATGAAACTACTGTATATATGTACGTCTCTAAATGTTTTGATGAATTGAAAATGGAGGACCCTTATGTAAAAAAGCCGAAAGTCTTTTTCTGGTCTTCATCCTCCTGTACTGTATTGTACCCATTCTGCAACCTTTTAATAAAGTTTTCATTCATTCATTCTGACGGAAACATAATCATTTTGATTGACAGTCGAGTCTGCCAATTACGTCACACCGCTTGCCCCCGCCCTGCTGTTCTTAGCACCAATCGGCAAGCGCTATTTTTTTGACTTCCTGAATGTCCTGTGTGCTGAACAACAACAAAGCTACTAACATTAGCTCCCCGCGGCCGTCGAGTAGGAGACCAGTGCTCCACAGGATGACTAAATGAGGCATAATGATTTTACTACAACGAATGTTATAATAAAAGCCTTTCCATACATCTGTCTGATTGAAAACTTTATTAACAGACCGCGGAATGGGCATATCTCAGCACGGGCTGAGATATGAACGAGTAACGTGTGGACAGATTGACGCGACACAATCCTCTTGGGCAAATATCCTCTTGGGATATCCACGATACGTTGAAAAAGTGTATCGTTAATGAACTGTACCCGATATTTATATAATATCGTCATATCGCCCAGCCCTAATTGCCGGAAGTAAAATAAATAATAAACGCTTGCCGATTGGTGGTAACAGCAGAGGCGGGTGCAAGCGGTGTGACGTAATTGGCAGAATCGTCAATCAAAATTTTTCTATTGCATTGGGTGAGAGCTCTGGTTGAGACAATTTATCCAGCTACAGCCCGGCAGAGACCATACTGGTTGAGCCGAGCGCCTCGGGGGACGTGCCGCTTCACATCGCCTCAACGTCGTGCGCCTGCTTTATTTTTTTTTACCGACCGTTTGAACCCATTAATTAAAGTCAGAATGTCAGCGTAACGAACGAACGTTCGGGCTCAGCCTTAGTGTGTGTCCGTCTACCAGGGCTCGAGACTAACGATGTCCCGTCGTCCCGGGGACGATCAAATATTGATTTGGGACGAACAGAAATCTTTGCTGGGACGCAACCGGGACGGACAGGATTTTTTTTTTCACAGGAAATGTCAATTGGCCGACTGTCAGTGCGCGCATATATTGCTGTCAAATGGTGAATGTCTCGTGCTGACTAAGTTCACTGAAGTCTAAACGTAGCGTGATTTGCCAAATCCAATGACTACCGCCTCCCAACGCAGCGATACACTAATCCAGCATCAAGTTCCTACCCACCTCTCCTCAGCCAGTCGCGCTGCAGCAGCGTCACACCCCAAATGAATCTTGCAGGTGAGGGAAATCTCTCTTACCTAGGCTTTCTCCACTGGTATTTAACCCTGGTTGACACAGTGAATGACAGCTGGTAATTGACAGTCGCACGGCACGAGACCACTGTACAAGAACCGCGGAAAGATCAGAATGTTATAAAAAAAATTAGCTTGGCTGGCCGTCTGCACTGATACAATTGGCTGTATCAGAGGGTGGGAGAAGCTGGCGGGGTGGGTCCGGGTCGTTGTAAACAGCGACTCCTACAGTTCGGTCGGGGCGCCTGCTAAGCGCGGATTGGACGTGAGGGGGATAGTGTGGTCCTCCCACACGCTACGCCCTCTCAATGAGAATCCGCGCTGCCAGGTGAAAAGAAGCGGTGATTGGCTGGACGTGTGTCGGAGGAAGCACATGGTAGCCTCCACTCTCCCAGATGATCTGACTGTGGGGGGTAAGTGCGCAGCGACCAGGAAGGGACTGGGAATTGGCATACGACTAACATTGGGATGGGAGAAAAATCGGCGGAAAATGGAGGGGGAAAAAGACCAAAAAAAAAAAAAAAAATTATAAAAAAATTTAAAAAAAATGCGCGCTATACTGTGGCATCCTCTCAGTGAAGAGAGCACCGCAAACATGCTGCGCTATTTGAAGAGGATAAACAGACCCAAAATGACCAACAGGGAACTGCATCCAGCAATACTACCCCTGAGTCTAAGGTGAGGACACATTTAAATCACAGAAGTGTAATGTCTATTGGAACTGTATACAGCAGGGAGCTAAATTAACTTTTTGACTCACCGGCCAGTGGCGGGTAGATGGGAAGAGTCTACCCGCCAAGCATATTTCTTACCTGCCAATGTATATTTTATATATAAAAAATTTTTTTAAATAAAATATATATTATATAATCATACTTGTAGTTGTATTATCTGCGAGACATCGCCACCACGCAATAAGTCAAAATGCTTGCTATCTGCAAACAGCTCCACTGTCTGTTTTGGCTGTGTTGCTCTTCTAGAAAAATAATCCTTTCAGGGTTGCCTATTGAAATACTGTACACTTTCCTACTGTACACTTTCCTGATTAATTGAAATGGGGGACCCTGATGTAAACAAGACGAAAGTCTTTCTCTGGTCTGCATCCCCTTAACAATTGTGTGTATTGAGCTGTACTGTATTGTACCCATTCTGCAATCTGTTAATAAAGTGTTCAATCAATCAATCAATCAATCACACCTCCAGTACAGAAACATTGTTTGAGTTTGCGTGTCAGGTAGACCATTGATTGACAGTCGAGTCTGCCAATTACATCACATCGCTTGCACTCCGGTGCTGCAGCTGGACCCATTGCCCACCTCTGCTGTTGATAACGCTAGCCAAGTTATTATACACACAGATACACAGTGGGCCAGTGACTTTGGTGTAGGGGTGTAACAATGCATCGATCCTAAGGGGGAAATTCAACTGCATCGATTTGAAAATGTTAGAATAGATTATCGCAATTTTAATGTGTACACGTTATGTTATTGTCATGTCCGTTACAACCAACACACCGACATACGCTACTGCATCAACGTTATGATTAACAAAGCAAGGCATTCGTTTTGTTGCATTAACGTTATATTACTATTGCTATCGATAAATCTAGGTGTTCTAAAATCTATTGCTATTGGTAAGAGAGACTATAATAAGTTGGTGTCTCGGAAAACGAGAGCCCTGATCGCGGAGTTTCAGGAAGTAAACAAGAAAAATGAGAGCTTCCGATTGGTCATTTGCTTTATTTCCCATGAAACCAGTCACTTCACTCTACTGTGATTGGACCGTTGGCTTGAGTGCAATGTGGGACTTGTAGTTTTTTAACGATCTCGCAGCGGAGGAAAAAAAGACGAGAGAGGCTATAATCTGTATTCGCACAGCGTGCGCGTAATTGATTTTTACCGTTCGCATACAAATATTTTTAGGGGCCTGCTTATGAACTACACGTCTACACGCCACACGGCGGGCAGCCCTCTAAGTGTCATGCGCCAAAGGTAAAAACAGACCGCCCCTGGCGGGCGGCGGGCTTTAGTTTCGGTCCCTGGTATACAGTTATCGACGCGTTCTAGTTATAGCTGCTTATTGCTAGCTAACGTTACTGACTAACGTATCAGACTGCCACTGATTAATCCATAGTTCACACTATTTTATTCTTATTTTTAATATTATTATATTGTTATTCCTATTTGTCATATTGACCTAAATGTTTATCGTTGTTCAATGTGAGCGATACATAGTCTGCTCTGTAGTGCCGAATTTCCCTCGGGATTATTAAAGGATTTCTATTAGATTCTATACTAACACGTAATGTTACTAGCATTGCGAGTTAATTGGCATAACGTTACATTTATCTAAACGAACGCGGAGAAATAGACAGGCTATAGGCAAACTTCACTTCAGCTACACAATGAATCCATATTCAGTGAGGAGGGCCCGCTGGAATTTAGCAGCAATTATCAATATCGACCAGGAGGACAGCGCGATCTAAGGGACATGTTTCATTACTAGTCAAGTGTCATTACTTTAGTTATCAAAGGTGGAATCTCTGGACGCAATGACATTATGTAGTTTAAAGCTAAACTACGTTTTTCTCTCTTGTTAGAAGAGGGATAACTTATTCAGTTAGATTTGATTTGATCTTTATTTATCTCTAACATTTTCAACCATAAACACACATTTGTAATAACAAAAAAAACTAAAACGAAATAAAATACATTTAAATATATTTTCCTATGGAAGGAATAATCAACATGGCTCCAATTGGTTGACTATAAGAGCACCGTGACCAAATATCCCTATACTAGCACCTTGTTAAACACTTTTTTTTATATTTATTTTTAATCATAATTATTCTTGTGAAATCTTTCCACCATGGGAGCCTTTTGACTAAATCAATTTATTCTCCCCTTCTCTGAATGGTGTTTCTTATGGCAATAACAACTATAGACGACAAAACCAAAGTAAAGAAACTACATTTGATTTTTGGGACGGTTACATTCACTTTGGGACGGTTAAAATTGTATTTCGGGACGGTTCTGGGACGGTGGTGAAAAAAGTTAGTCTGGAGCCCTGCTGTCTACTCTGCTTTGGTCCAATCACATTCGCCCACCCAGTCTGCGAATCAGAGGCAGAGTAGGGCGGGTCTTCACGGAATGCTTGTTGTCTCTTCAGCGAGCTGGGAGTGTACCGGGGTTTGCTCAATGTGACGGAGTGGTCCGTCTCGTCCAGCCCTATGAATTTCATGACTATGTGATCGCTAGGGCTGTCTTAAATGCTTCGAACGTTCGATTCGATGGCACAAGCTTCGAACATTAAAAAAAAAAAAATATTATTTTTTTCAAAAAAAAAATCCTCTACATTTTTTTTTACTTCGATTTGTGTGTGTGTGTAGGTGTGTGTGTGTGTGTGTGTGTGTGTGTGTGTGTGTGTGTGTGTGTGTGTGTGAACTACCCATCCCAGTTAGGACAGCCGTCAACTAAAGACTCACTTCTTCAACCATTATCTGAAATGATAAAAAAATAAAAAAAAAATCTAACCGTGACTAACCTTACTGTCATGCACTTGTCCTAATAAACTAACCTACACTGTAACACGCAACACTTTGATGAACATTGTTACTCAGCTGATAGAGTTGTACCCTTCTTGCTGTCTTGTCGTACAGAACTTGTAAGTCGCTTTGGATAAAAGCGTCAGCTAAATGACTAAATGTAAGTGTGTGTGTGTGTGTGTGTGTGTGTGTGTAGGTGTGTGTGTGTGTGTGTGTGCGCGCACCTTGTAGAATTCCACACATAAGAAAGATAGATACTGGGATGAATAAACAAAATAGGAAATAAAATGTAGAAATGCATGCAATACATAAATAAATATGAATCTCCATATATGAAATATAACATTTAGATAAGGTGCTACTGAGATGTTTTGGTGAGTTCTTTGTTTTTTTGTGGAAGTTGCCCTTCTTAAAAATGCATGAACATTCACTGATAATTGGTCTGTAGTGGAGTCTACAAGGTCTACATTGCCGGACCATGTAGAATTCGGACCTTGTAGACTGACATAATTCTGTGCATAGTTTAGTCTACACAGGCCATATTTCAAATAATCAAAATCTTACTTCATTCATCTTAAACATTCTTGATTTGGGGGATTGGTAGTTCCCATGAAATCTGAAGTTGTTCAAACGACAACAGCGATCCACCTTGAATTAAATCACACAGCCGAGTGAAACCTTGTTGGATGCGTCAGTCACGAAAGGGGCTACTTAATTAATTAATCCAACCCACTTTATTTATAGAGCACATTTAAAAACAACAACGTTTACGAAAGTGCTGTACAAGTCCCACAACATAAGATAAAAAAAAAAAAAAAAAACGAAGCTTCGAATTAAAATCGAAGCTCGGCCCCGAAGCTTCGATTGCCAAAAAAAGCTTCGAAGGTCAGCCCTAGTGATCGCCTTAGCCTTCTGACTATCACGGTTATACGCACGGGTGCTCTCTAAAGTGGTTTGTGTCAGCAGCAGTTTGTTTTTAATCTGCCTTTTTCTCTTTACTCCGCGGTAAGCTTAACGAACTCTCCATGCTCCTCTGGGTGATGGAACTTCCAAGTGTCTTATTAAATTAGTTGAAACTTTTTACATTGCTTCCCCCACAAGGTATTTTATCCTGGCATACATTGCAGATGGCATTGGTTGCATCGGTCTCAGACACTTTGTAATAGTTCCACACCACAGACATGTTTTAGGATAGTTAACATGCGACAATGACACCAACTCTGCTGAGAATTGGCTCAACATATACTGTAGGAGCAACAATACATTGGACCATGTCTACACCAACATATACTGTAGGAGCAACAATACATTGGACAGGGGTGTACAGTGCGACATATATCGCACGTGCTACAGCAACAGCTGTCTGTGCGATGGATGGATTTACTTCAGTAGCACTGGTGCGATAGGGATTCGGTTCATATAGATACTCTTATTTTGAAAATCCTGTAGCGGGTCTCATTTCTGCCCATGCGCAGCTCCAGCTAGGCTCCGAAAGCTAGCAACGTTCAGGTGCATATGATACTCTTATTTTGAAAAAACTCTTGTGACAACTCGACGAGTCGTATCCGCCCTATCCGTGCTTCTGCAAGGAGCAGCGCATTGGTCGGTTGGTGTGCACTGCTGCGTTAACACAGTAGTGCGCCTACACGTCCCGAAATAAGTCCGTGGTGTTTTTTCTTTCTCGCAACGGGTCAAATGCATCTACATGCTTTGCACCGTCGCCATTCCTTTATGCGCACATCGCCCGAAATTAACGTTTATGTACCATTACAATGACTACAACGTTAGCAAGCTAACAAGCTAATCCTGATCAGAGGCGCAGAGCCAGCAGACACAGTGTGGAAAGGGAAATGGGGGGGCACTCTCTCCCCTTCCCTGTGTGTGTGTGTGCGTGCGTGCGTTTGGAAAGACGATGAAGTCACTAGTCAGGACTCAGGACAGGAGTATATTATAGTAAACTGAGGATGGACAGATAATGATGATATTCAAATATAAACAAGTTTCGAGAGGAGTGGAAGTTTGAAGACAGACTAGACTACAATATGATGCGGGGGTGGTGAGTTGAAACAGTGTGTGTGAATGAATGAATGAAAACTTTATTTAACAGATTGCAGAATGGGTACAGTACGGCTCAATACACACAATTGTTAAGGGGATGCAGACCAGAGAAAGACGTTTGTCTTGTTTACATCAGGGTCCCCCATTGTGTGTGTGTGTCCCAACTGACCCCACTTCTATGTTTCAATAAATTATTTACATTTAAAACTATTAACGCCGACTCATTCCTTCAGTCCACTCAAAATTATGCTAATATTCCTTATGTTGTTTATGATATTAATTGAAAATAGCATATGAGAGTATCATAGTAATAATAACACATGGCGATATACTAAATGACAGCCAAACATGGCACTGCAACTAAATAACACAAATACAATAGGCACATTTGTGACTGTTACAAATATAACACGTTTTATACTTGTGCTACAAGATTTTGGCCTGTGCTACAAAACTATCAACCTCTGTAGCACCAGTGCTATGTGCAAAAAAAGTTAACGTACAGCCCTGTTGGACCATGTCTACACCAACATATACTGTAGGAGCAGGGCAGTACAGTGCGATATATGTCGCACGTGCGACACTGACGTCAGTCTGTGCGATGAAAGGATTGACTTCAATAGCACTGGTGCGATGGCCCGCTATCCACTTGGTACTTGTAGTCTTGTGCGATTAAATACAATGTCCCTTCTGCGTAAAACTCCATATATCAAACACCAAATCCCATAATCCCTAGCGAACAATATCCCTGCGAGTTGCGAGCAGTGACTCATATCCGCTCGGCTCAGCTCACAACACTATGCCTCATAGAACACAGCAGGTGACTGCAGGACTCGTCTCAGTCAGCAGCGTTTGGAACGCGGACATTGAAACAGAGCTAGTAGATAGTGTTGTCGCGACCCAAAACAAATCCCTGCTGTTTTATTCGGCAACGGGTCAAATGCATATAACATGCTTTGCAATCCTCGCGTCACGAAGTCCGAAATGAACGTTACGTTAGCATGAGCTAACAACAAGCTGTTCATAGCCATATTTATATAGAGAGAACAGCAGACGGGCAGAGTGAGGAGGGGGCAGACATTCTCCCTTCTCTGTGTGTGTGTGTGTGTGCGTTTGGAAAGATCACATGAAGTCAGACGAGTATATTATATTGATAGTAAATGTACTGAGGGTGGACAGATAATGTTGATATTTAAACATAAAAAATACAATACAAAATAAATGTATTCATGATCATGCAACATAAAACGGTTGCGTGTTGCGAGTTCCAAAACATTTAACTTAAAGTTTAAAGCTCAATATATCAAAACGTGGCACTTTACAGTGAACAGGAGGTCTATGTGTATTAAAAACAATAGATTGTTTTTCCTTTAAAAGTCTGGAAGAGGTCAAAAATAAAAATGTCAAATGATATTTCCGTTGCCTTTTTTGAGTTGATCTAAATGTTACTGATTGTGTTAAATGGGCTTATGTTATGATATCGTCTCATATCGATTGCAGGCACCTGCATCGTATCATATCGTGGCATATATCAGCAAATATCGTATTGTTGTCCAAAGAATCTATATCGTATCGTATCGTGATGAAACTGGTGATTCCCACCCCTAGTAGAGTCCATACACCCAACACCAAATCCCATAATTCCTTACACGTAGCGTGTCTGGCTGTGTGACGTCAACTTGTCAGCATAAAATGACAGCCAAACATGGCACTGCAACTAAATAACACAAATACAATAGGCACATTTGTGACTGTTACAAATATAACACATTTTATACTTGTGCTACAAGATTTTGGCCTGTGCTACAAAACGATCAACCTCTGTAGCACCAGTGCTATGTGCAAAAAAAGTTAACGTACAGCCCTGTGTAGGAGCAACAATACATTGGACCATGTCTACACCAACATATACTGTAGGAGCAACAATACATTGGACCAGGTCTACACCAACATATACTGTAGGAGCAACAATACATTGGACCATGTCTACACCAACATATACTGTAGGAGCAACAATTCATTGGACCAGGTCTACACCAACATATATACTTCCTGTATATCACTTGTGCCGCCGACTCAGATTCCCCTAGGTTAAAAAATAAATACGCAATTTAAATCAGAAAATGTTCCATGTAGACTATTTCTGACAAGTTTTTTTCCATTAACTAAAAATAGACAAAAATATCATCCGTTTTCGTCGACTAAATCTAGACTAAAACAAAAAAGACAAAATTGAGACAAAAACTGACTAAGACTAAAATGCTCAGACATTTAGTTGACTAAAACTGACTAAACGAAAAATAAATGAAGATGACTAAATATGATGAAAACGAAAAAGGAGCACTTGACACATGACTAAGACTAAAATGAAAATAGCTGCCAAAATTAACACTGGTGGCAAGCTACTGATTGATGGCGAGCTAGCACCCTTTTCCCATTACTGCCACACTGTAATTTCTAGGGCTGTCTTAAATACTTCGAAGCTTCGTTCGATGGGCATGGGATTCGAATATGAAAATAAAATTGTAATATATATACAGTAAGAAGCATTTTGTATGAAAGTATTCTGTACGACAACTATTAAAGAACTTGAACTTGATATATTTAGGTGCAAAATCAACTCTGCCTCTCTTTGTTAACTACAACAAGCAATGCTGTTTGTTATTCAAGATGAGGTCGGACTCTGCACTGACAGATTTGTGTTCATTGTGCTGCTTTTATAAAGCCTCAAATGACGGCTTACAATATTTCATGAAAGCAAAGTGTTTCATTTGTCTAAGGTTTAAACTTTACAGCACTGACAAAGTTGAACAAAGTGCTGTACAAGTCCCACAACATAAAAAAAAATGTCACCGTACCTTGAATTTGACCTCAGAGAGTGTGTCATTCACCTTGACTTGTTGTGTCCTGTTGGTAAGAAGAGAATAGAACCATTTGATTATTGAGGGGTTTATCCCCAAACTCATAAGCTTCTGTACAAGCAGGTGAGGGCGAACAGTATCAAACAGAGCTCAAGCCCCTGTTCATAAGATTACTTTGTTCTGTAAGGCCTAACAAAAATAATAGTTGGTTTCAGGTTGGTTGTCAGTTTGGCCATGGGTAGGTAGGGAATTTATTTTATTTTATTTTTTTATTTAATTCTTTCCCACGGCGACTATGGATAGGGAATTTCTTTATTTAATTAAAATGTTCACAACAACATGGATGCATGTACTCTGCCAGCATGTTTAATATCCATAATACTAAATGTTTGACTAAGATTTCTATGAAACTTTATTCTAAAAAAATTTTTTTTTTTTTTAATATATAATTTTTTTTAAAAACTCATAAAATATATTGGGTCGCACCTAAATCGGCAGGGTCGGTCGGCAACCTGAAACCAACCATTATTTTTGTTAGGCCCAATAGCCCTTTAATATGTTGTTGACAGGAAAGAGTAATTGATTTATGCGAGTGAAATCGCTCAGCGTGATGTGCTCCAGCTAGTGTCGCATTCTAGTCTGCTGATAAGGTTACTGGCCCTTTAAGAGTTTCTTCTAACGTTGCGCAAGTCTGGTCTCAGTTCAGCTGTCTGACGGTGCGGCAGTAGTTTACTCCCGTCCCTTTGGGGAACGTGTGCGTCAATGACAGACGTAAGTACAGTACTTATGTTTAGTTCCTGCCTAATTCAATCATTCAGCTTACTCTACACGTACAGTATGTTCACATTGATCTATTTCTGTCGATGTTGTTTCTCTCTGCTATTGAGATGCTGCTATGCTGCGTTGGTTAGCTTAGCCGCATGTTAGCTAGCCTATCTCTGCTATTGAGATGCTGCTATGCTGCATTGGTTAGCCTAGCCCAGGGGTCGGCAACCTGCGGCCTCGAGGCCGCATGCGGCTCTTTAGCCAATCAGCTGCGGCTCCCTGGCAAAAAAAAAAGAAAAAAAGAAAAAGAAAAAAAAAAAAAAAATTGGAGATCGATGTCATACTGTGACACTGAAATGAAAAAATATTTCATCAACTAAGATATTTAGTCAACAAAAGGCTTACCTGTATGCCTGATATGTGGTGCGAAATTTGCGAACAACGAAAAATGTACTTTTTATTTTATAGATTTTCCACAAATAAGGGAAGGACTCTAATAGAGCTGCATAGTTCAGGGTTTTATTTCAAAGTAGGTCTACAGATGCCAATGTTTTTTCTCCTTTTCTGTGTTTTATTTCAAAGTAGGTCTACACATGGTATTCTTTTTTCAAAGTGGACTACTTTCTATTTGATAAATGTTCCACAAATAAGGGAAGGACTCAAACTCCCGCCTACCTCTGGTCAATGGTCTCTAACTACACACCCTCAAGACCCCTACGCTCTGCATCATCTGGCCGCCTCAGACCTACTCCTATCCAAGCTCCCGGAGGGTCATCAAAGAGAAGCCGCCTATTCTCAGTCCTTGCCCCACAATGGTGGAATGAACTACCCACCCGTTAGGACAGCGAAACACGTCCAATCTTTCGCCGTCGACTAAAGACTCACTTCTTCAACCATTATCTGAAATGATAAAAAAAAAAAAAAAAATCTAACCGTGACTAACCTTACTGTCATGCACTTGTCCTAATAAACGAACCTACACTGTAACATGCAACACTTTGATAAACATTGTTACTCAGCTGATAGAGTTGTACCCTTCTTGCTGTCTTGTCGTACAGAACTTGTAAGTCGCTTTGGATAAAAGCGTCAGCTAAATGACTAAATGTAAATGTAAATGTAAAATATACCTGAATAGTTCAGGGTTTTATTTCAAAGTCTGTCTACAGACACCAGTGTTTTGTCTCCTCTTCTGTGTTTTATCAAAAAAGCATTTTTCTATCTCCAGATCTTAAGCTGTTTTGAGGCTGGGCTCCAACCACTGTGTGGCCTGGTGCCAACTGCCATTGATTTTTTGACGAGAGCTCAATGACAACAACAACGGTAGCGGTAGCTCCCTGCGGCCGACGTTTAGCTTTTAGCTCCGCAGGATGACTAAATGAGGCAACGAATGTTATAATAAAAGCCTTTCCATACATCTGTCTGATTGAAAACTTTATTAACAGACCGCAGCATGGGCACAACTGAGTCAGCACGGGCTGAGATATGAACGACTAATGCTTGCTATCTATCTAGGTCGACCTCGGACGTTGCTATGTAAATACTAGGGCTGTCTTAAATACTTCGAAGCTTCGTTCGATGGCACAAGCTTCGAACATAAAAAAAAAAATCAAAGTTAAAAAAATATATATATATATATATATATATATAAAAATCAATTTTTTTTTTTTTTACTTCGCTTTGTGTGTGTGTGTACTACCCATCCCAGTTAGGACAGCCGAATGCCGTCCAATCTTTCGCCGTCGACTAAAGACTCACTTCTTCAACCATTATCTGAAATGATAAAAAAAAAAAAATCTAACCGTGACTAACCTTACTGTCATGCACTTGTCCTAATAAACTAACCTACACTGTAACACGCAACACTTTGATGAACATTGTTACTCAGCTGATAGAGTTGTACCCTTCTTGCTGTCTTGTCGTACAGAACTTGTAAGTCGCTTTGGATAAAAGCGTCAGCTAAATTACTAAATGTAAGTGTGTGTAGGTGTGTGTGTGTGTGCGCGCGCGCGCCTTGTAGAATTCCACACATAAGAAAGAAAGATACTGGGATGAATAAACAAAATAGGAAATTAAATGTAGAAATGCATGCAATACATAAATAAATATGAATCTCCATATATGAAATATAACATTTAGATAAGGTGCTACTGAGATGTTTTGGTGAGTTCTTTGTTTTTTTGTGGAAGTTCTTCTTAAAAATGCATGAACATTCACTGATAATTGGTCTGTAGTGGAGTCTACAAGGTCTACATTGCCGGACCATGTAGAATCCGGACCTTGTAGACTGACATAATTCTGTGCATAGTTTAGTCTACACAGGCCATATTTCAAATAATCAAAATCTTACTTCATTCATCTTAAACATTCTTGATTTGGGGGATTGGTAGTTCCCATGAAATCTGAAGTTGTTCAAACGACAACAGCGATCCACCTTGAATTAAATCACACAGCCGAGTGAAACCTTGTTGGATGAGTCGCAGTCACGAAAGGGGCTACTTAATTAATTAATCCAACCCACTTTATTTATAGAGCACATTTAAAAACAACAAAGTTTACGAAAGTGCTGTACAAGTCCTAGGGCTGGGCGATATAACGATAACGATAAATATCGCGATATATTTTAATAATCGATATCGAATATCGGAAAAAAAATAATCGATTTTTTTTTTTTTTTTTTTTTTTTTACCTGCAACAGGGCAGTTTTAAAACCAGAGACAGTGGACAGACTTGTCTTTCTTGCCTGCAACTTAAAGTAATGGCTTTGCTTGTCCAAATGACAATACTGACCAAATTCAGATTTCTTTTTCTCTTGTCCATTTATTTTGTTTGCGTTCTAATTTAAAATACATTTTGAAACCGTCTGTACACAGTAGGCTATGTGTGCTAGCAGAACTAGACTCCAGTCACGAGTCACAGTGCACATGTGCGGTGGTTTGTCCACCAAAAAAGCGCCAAAAGATCGAAAATAAACTAGCAGAGCCAGAACTGTTCAACTCCTCTGGAGCCACAGCCAGCAGAGAAGCCGGTTTACTTTAGCTTTTAAACCAGCTGCAGCCTGAGAACTGGAGTGTGAGGGGATGTAACACTAAAGATGGCGGCAATGACAAAGAATTGCTGCAAAATAAACATATGTTTTTTTTTTTTTTTTTTTTTTTTTTTTATACTTATAACAATTCGATAATTATCGATATCGAGAAATAAAATAAAATCATCATATCGTTATCGCGATATGATTTTTTTCCATATCGCCCAGCCCTAACAAGTCCCACAACATAAGATAAAAAAATAAAAATAAAAAAAAGCATTTTTTTTTCGAAGCTTCGATTGCCAAAAAAAGCTTCGAAGGTCAGCCCTAGTAAATACGCTGATGTTATTGAACGTGTAACTATATATCGTTAATGCCACAAAACGAATGCCTTTGTTATCATAAGTAGTAACTTTGATGCAGTAGTGTGTGTGGGGCGGCGCTGTTCAAAAGTTTGAACGTGTGGACCAGATTGACGCGACACAATCCTCTTGGGCAAAACATCACGATATCCACGATACGTTTAAAAAGTGTATCGTTAATGAACTGTACCCGATATTTATATAATATCGTCATATCGCCCAGCCCTACCTGTGCCTCTAGCCCTTCCTACCATTCCACAGAACATGCATCCCCCGCCGGCTAATCCAGCCGCCATCACTCAGGGCTGTACACTGCGATGATCTCGTCGCGAATTGCCCCTTTAATTGGCCGTTGCGATTGGTAAATATTATCTGGGGGCGGGCTTGCGAGTAATGCTTTCAAGCCTTGCATTCGCATTTCACTCCTAAATTAGCCAAGGCGTGTGATGACGCGATGCAGTCACTCACGCGAGCTGAGCAGTGAGCACTCAGCAGGTATGATCAGTGGGAACAATCGACTGAGCACTCACTCTGATAGACTGGCTGACGTTAGTATTGCTTCATATTTTCGACTCGTTCGACCTCCTATAGTGAGCCGAACTGAACTGAACTCAGACACACGGAGAGATCTGCGGCGTCTGCTGCTCCTCCTCCCTCCCGCACCCGTGGCTGTTGTAAACACTATACTCTAGTACTGGGACCTCGGTGAGCCTGCCAGCCGGCTAGCTACTGATAGCTATCAACAAATGCTCCAGTAAGTCTAGTAGTGCATGATAGCTCGCGTTAGCTTACTGTTCAAAACGAAACGTCCCATTAAACTAAATAGTTCAGATAGCTCCTGATATCAATGTCTAGTTATAACACTGAGTCGATGCGTATTCGAGCTGAGGGTCCAGCTGCAGCTCCGGGGAATCCTGGCCGTAGCCTACTCGAGTACACACAGACAGTGGAGCTGGTTGCATATAGCGAGCATTTAGACTTGTTGCGTGGTGCCGATGTCTCGCAGATAATACAACTAATCATATAATATATATATTTTATTAAAAATTATAAAATAATTTTCTCTCTTTTTTTTTTAAATCAAAAACAATCTATATAAATAATGGTAAAAGTTATTTAAAAATGTGCCCCCAAAAAAGATTTTTTGCCCCTAAATTTCTCATTTAGGGGCAAGTGTGCCCCTAGTGAAAAAGCTTAGCGTACAGCCCTGTCACTCCAGTGATACACCATCCAGCACAGGCGATGTCTCGCTCTGCTGCTCCCCCTGTGTCATGGTACCCAGCTCCCAACATGCCCGGTTCAATCGAGCAACCTACGATCTCACATGAAGCTTCTGTAGCTACCCACAGTATCCAGAGTCCTACCTATGGTGCGACCATCCCCAGTACTCAACCCAGTATTCAACCCAGTACTCAACCCACCCAGTTCTCAACCCAGTACTCAACCTAGCACTCAACCTAGCACTCAACCCAGTACTCAACCCAGTACTCAACCCAGTACCAGCTAAGATAACACAATAACACTAGCTCCAGATACAGAGGTACCAGCTAAGATAACACAGTAACACTATCTCCAGATACAGAGGTACCAGCTAAGATAACACAGTAACACTAGCCCCAGATACAGAGGTACCAGCTCAGCCGGCTTGTGGGAGGCAAGAAACAGCGTTCGAGCCCCACAGAGGTTTATTGTAAAATGCGGCTTGCATCTGGCCTATGCGGTGGGTCTTTTCGGGACACCGAGTCTGAAAATGTTTATTTTTTCCTGGGAATCGATACCGGTACCTTTTTTCTGTACTTTACTCTCCCTCTCTGAAGTCTAAACTTCACAACACACAATCTAAAACCCCTTACCTCCCTCTCCCAAACCGATCTTGTATCTCAATGGGACTTCCTGGTTAAATTTTTTTTTTTTATAAATTAAAAACAATATTTTTTTTTAGCGATTTGATAATTGCATCATTCCAAATGGCGATATTGATTAAAAATCGATTAATCGTGCAGCCCTAATTCAGATTACATTTGTTTATTGCTTATATTTATTTCTCTCCTATTAACCTGACCATACCTGTACCCCCCTGCTGCTATGGCGACTGAATCTCCCCAAGGGGATCAATAAAGGAATATCCTGCCCAGTCCAGAGGATAGAATGTGTTCCCCTCTGCATGGGCGAGACCCGTTTGCTGCCATCTCCTCTATCCCAATTGATTGAAAACTTTAATTAACAGATTGCAGAATGGGTACAGTACAGTAGAGCTCAATACACACAATTGTTAAGGTGATGCAGACCAGAGAAAGACTTTCGTCTTGTTTACATCAGGGTCCCCCCATTTCAATTCATAATGACATTTATGACATACACAACATACAGATATAATCTAATCTAATCATGACATTTGTGACATACAAGATATGCAAATATAACAGTAAATATATACATACGGGGGAGGGAACTGTACATTAGGAGGGGGTGGGTGGGAGGATGGTTCAGACATTTACAGGGCCAGTTTCAAATTGCAGTCTGCCGTAGGTGCTCTTTGAAAGCGGTTTTGAAGGTGGGTAGTGATTCAAAAATGTTTACAGCTGTGGGTAGGGCGTTCCACATTGATGTGGCATAGGGCTGGGCGATATGACGATATTATATAAATATCGGGTACAGTTCATTAACGATACACTTTTTAAACGTATCGTGGATATCGTGATGTTTTGACCAAGAGGCTTGTGTCGCGTCAATCTGGTCCACACGTTGACACTTTTGAACAGCGCCGCCCCACACACACACTACTGCATCAAAAGTTACTACTTATGATAACAAAGGCATTAGTTTTGTGGCATTAACGTTATATAGTTACACTTTCAATAACATCAGCGTATTTACATAGGGCCTAACAAAAATAATAGTTGGTTTCAGGTTGCCGACCGACCCTGCCGATTTAGGTGCGACCCAATATATTTTATGAGTTTTTAAAAAAAAATATAATTTTTTTTTTTTTTTTAAGAATAAAGTTTCATAGAAATCTTAGTCAAACATTTAGTATTATGGATATTAAACATGCTGGCAGAGTACATGCATCCATGTTATTGTGAACATTTTAATTAAATAAAGAAATTCCCTATCCATAGTCGCCGTGGGAAAGAATAAAATAAAAAAATAAAATAAAATAAATTCCCTACCTACCCATGGCCAAACTGACAACCAACCTGAAACCAACTATTATTTTTGTTAGGCCTAGCAACGACCGAGGTCGACCTAGATATAGCAAGCATTAGTCGTTCATATCTCAGCCCGTGCTGACTGAGTTGTGCCCATTCTGCGGTCTGTTAATAACGTTTTCAATCAGACAGATGTATGGAAAGGCTTTTATTATAACATCCGTTGCAGTAAAATCATTATGCCTCCAGTCGTTTAGTCTTCCTGCGGAGCTAAAAGCTAAACGTCGGCCGCGGCGAGCTACCGCTGCCATTGTTGTTGTCATTGAGCTCTCCAATGGCGGAAGTAAAAAATGAATACGCGCTTGCCGATTGGTGCTAAGAACAGCAGGGCGGGTGCAAGCGATGTGACGTAATTGGCAGACGCGACTGTCAATCAAAATGATTCTGTTTGCCGACTGAATGAATGAAAACGTTATTAACAGATTGCAGCATGGGTACAATACAGTACAGCTCAATACAACAACAGTCAACAGTGGACTGGAGGATGCAGACCAGAGAAAGACTTTCGTCTTGTTTACATCAGGGTCCCCCATTTTCAATTCATCATATTTCATATCTAAATCATATAATATCTCATTGCTAAATATATGCAATATACAGGGTTTGTACACCTTTTCCAAGGCAAAATGCAAGCACTTTTCAAGCATTTTCAAGGTGCATTTTCAAGATTTTCCAGCATCTTATGCGGCTGTGGTAAATCAGATGTTATTGTGCTAAACAACCAAAAGTATGTAGACTTGGCATCATATATAACCTGGCTGAGCCGCTGTGTTATGCAGTATGTCGTGTATGTCATAAATGTCATGATGAATTGAACATGGGGGACCCTGATGTAAACAAGACGAAAGTATTGCTCTGGTCTGCATCCCCTTAATAATTGTGTGTATTGAGCCGTACTGTATTGTACCCATTCTGCAATCTGTTAATAAAGTTTTCAGGGAAGAGAAATGAGGAGCTATCCAAATGTGGTGAGGTATGCCACTTTATTCTCCCCACAAGTAAATTGCTTTGCTATCTCACTGTCAGGAAACATTGTTTGAAACATGGCCCCCATGTCATTACATGAATGGTAGGAATAGTGGCTGGTTACAGCTTTTGTTGCCCAGCATATTTCAGCTTGAAGTGTTGGATTAGAGGTAACAAATGATTTAATGGTGCCTGTGGTGTTGCTGGTTGACTGGTTCTTGGATGAGCCTGGGGATGGTAGAGGGGCAACTCCACTGCAAGCTCCTCCACTGGCTGCTCTGGCTCTCACTCAGGGTATCTGCAGGTTTAGCCCAGTCAGATTTAAGGCTTTTTAAGACTTTTTAATGCCACTCAGAATTAAATTTAATACCAATTTCACGATAACAAAATGGCAAAAATCATGGGTACTCTCAGTACACTCATTCAAGGGTACTACGACTATGCCTGCACCTCATGGTACCAAAGCACCTCAAAGGCACTAAAAACAAGATTACAAACATCACAAAACAAACTGGTCAGACTACTGCTTAACCTCACTCCTAAAACCCACTTTACCCCTGCCCACATTCAAAACCGCTCTTAAAGAGCACCTACGGGGGGTGCTCCAGTAGCACACCATGTTACCGCGCTGCGTCGCGGGACTCCGTGCTGCGTCACGGATCTGGTTGACTCCGAGTTCGATTCCCGGACTCGCCGTCATTTGCCGAATGTCTCCCCCTGCTCTCTCTCCCGTTTCACCCTACAACTGTCGGTCATGCTTGACCAGAATAGCGATAAACGCTAAAAAATAAAGTAAAAAAAAAAAAAAGAGCACCTACGGGAGGCTGCAATTCGAAACTGGCCACCGTAAATGTCCAACCCCCCCCCCCCCCCTCCTCCTAATGTACAGTCTCATCCCCATCATATATATATAATATGTTCTGTTATGATCTCTGGGTAACAGAACAGTACTATGTCATGTATGTTTTTACTGTATTTATTTCTGTATATTTTATTTCATTTTTATTCTATTTTACTCTACTCTTATCCTAGGCAACTTGATTGATTTGTGTTATTATTCTAATTCGTGACCTGTCCTGTCTAAATGTTTAAATGTTGAGCGATTTGCAGTGTCAAATTTCCCACGGGATAATAAAAGTATTTCTATTCTATCTATTCTATGTTGTGTATGTCAATATGAATTGAAAATGGGGGACCCTGATGTAAACAAGACAAACGTCTTTCTCTGGTCTGCATCCCCTTATTATTGTGTGTATTGAGCTGTACTGTATTGTACACATTCTGCAATCTGTTAAATAAAGTTTTCATTCATCCAGTTGTTTTGTTTTTGTGGTTTGGTTGAATGAATACTTTATTTAACAGATTTCAGAATGGGTACAATACAGTACAGCTCAATACACACAATAATAAGGGGATGCAGACCAGAGAAAGACGTTTGTCTTGTTTACATCAGGGTCCCCCATTTTCAATTCATAGTGACATTTATGACATGCACAACATACATGACATTTATGGCATAGGGATATACATGACATACAGGTATATATTACCGTTACATTTGTGACATACATGATATGCAAATATACAGTACTGTTACGCATAGATCCTAACAGAGTCAGGGAACATCGCTTGAAACACCTCTCCTAGTCCCTCATTTCCATTGTAGGACTGATGCTTTGCGACCGTATTTAGAACCCACAGTACCTCAGCTTCAAGGGTTGGCGTGGAGCCGAACGTTACCCGGACAGGTGCAGATGTAATTGGTGGTAGACCTACCTGTCCCTGAGCAGTTGATGTGATTGATTGATTGATTGAAAACTTTATTAACAGATTGCAGAATGGGTACAATACAGTACAGCTCAATACACACAATTGTTAAGGGGATGCAGACCAGAGAAAGACTTTCGTCTTGTTTCCACCAGGGTCCCCCATTTTCAATTCATCAGGACATATATGACATACATGACATACAGATAGTCAGTACTGCTACATCTATACATTTATGACATACCAGATTTGCAAATACAGTACTGTTTGTGATACAGAAGGAGTCAAGAAAAGGGAGTATATACATTTGACGTAGAAACTGTACATTGGAGGAGGTTGGGTGGGGGGGGTTGGGTACACTGGGATATTGACAACCATACTGGGTAATTTACATTGGAGGTGGTTGGGGGGGGGGGGGGGGGCACACTGTATAAGCAAGCAAAACTGTACATTGAGGGGGGGGAGACTCTGTACAAACAAACAAAATTGTACATTGGACTATTGACAAAACCATACTAGGTAAATGACTGTACATTGGAGGGGGTTGGGTTAGGATATTTACAGGGGCCAGTGTTGAATTGCAGTCTCCCGTAGGTGTCTCTTGAGAGAGGTTTTGAAAGTGGGTAGTGATCCACATTCCTTTACAGCTTTGGGTAGGGCGTTCCACATTGATGTGGCATAATTGCGAAACGTGTTTAGTCCCTTATTTGAGCCGAATCTGGGTTTAACATGATTTGTGGAGCTCCCTCTGGTGTTGTGATCGTGGTATTCACTGACCTTTGGGAAGTATTTTGCCATGTACATGGGTACCTTGGTCGTGTAGTGTATCTTGTAGACCAGGCCCATTGCAAGTTGCTGTACTCTGTCATCTACTCTAAGCCATCCTAGGTTGTCAAAGTGGGCAGGGGTGAGGTGGGTTCTAGGAGTAAGGTCAAGCAGTAGTCTGACCAGTTTGTTTTGAGATGTTTGTAATTTTGTTTTTAGCGCCTTTGAGGTGCTTTGGTACCATGAGGTGCAAGCATAGTCGTAGTACCCCTGAATGAGTGCTCCTGCCAGAGTCTTCAGGGTATTCTTGTTTACCAGAGAGGAGATCCGGTACAAGAATCGAGTTCGTTGGTTGACTTTTTTTATTACATTGGATGCCATTTTGTCACAGGAGAGATTAGCCTCTAGGATGGAACCCAGGTAGGTAATTTCATCTTTCCTTGTGACAATATTGTCACCCACTGTAACTGAGAAGCCGTCGGTCTTGCTGAGTTTGTTATTTGAACCGAAGAGAATGGACTCTGTTTTGCCCATGTGTAATGATAGTTTGTTATCAGCGAGCCATATGCAGATTCTGCCTAGTTCCGAGCTGAGGGTTTTTTCAACCTGTAACTTGTTCTTGTCAGAGACCAGCAGGGCTGAGTCGTCCGCAAACAGGAACAAGTTGCAGTCACAAGCTGACGACATGTCATTTGCATAAATTAGGAACAGTAGCGGTCCTAGTATGCTTCCTTGTGGAACACCACAGCTCACTGTGAGGGGGGGGGATAGGGTACCGTTTACCTCCACCATCTGTTCCCTCCCCTCAAGGTAGGATGTGGACGGCGTCGAAAAGAAATTTGATATTGAAGTTGTCTGCAGGCGGGTTTTTGCAGATGTAACATGCTTAGCGCTGTGCATGTGTGACTCGACTGCTTTTATTCCCATCGTTCCCAGTTTAAAATCCTTTTTGCGGAGTTTGCAGCGGGCCTCGTACTTTCACTGGGACCAACCACGGTGCAAACAGAGGGTTTTCGAGCCAGTTCTCATTAAATTTGCACTTTCCCATGTTAAATTAACGAGTGCAAATAAATACAAATCAATTAAACGAAACTAAACGTCAGCGTTATCGCTACGGCTTGAATAACGTGTTACCTATGCTCCGGTGTTCTGAAATAGCTCCCGACGGCGACACACATTAAGGACCATAAATTGGTTCCGCCCCACTGCGTACCGTTTGCGTGAAAGAGAAAAAAACGCCTGACTTTATCTCCCGTTAATAATAGTTAACCCCCAGATTTCACAATGAAACATAAGATGACATGGCATGTTTTTAAGACCTCCGAAAGTCGGATTTAAGACATTTTAAGACAAATTAAGGCCTTAATAGTTGATAGTTGAATTTAAGACTTTTTAAGACTTTTTAAGGTCCCGCGGACACCCTGTCACTACACTGCTGGTTGTTGATGCGGATGTAGCTGTGCTGCTTGATGCATTGCTTGTCTGCTGGAAATAATCCACTAATGCAGGACCTGGATTTAGACGTGCTTTCATCAGAATTTGATGCTTCTTCCCTAAATAAAAAGGAGCAGCATGTTATAAATAAAACAAAGTGTTTTATTAATTTAATCTCACTGGTTGCACTTAACTTTAAGAGTATTTATTGTTTAATGTTGACATCTAATCTAAATGGATCATTATGATATTATAAATGTATATTTCATTTTCATTTATAGGCTACTGCATATGAATTTTAGACTGAGCCTAATGATGGCCTGGAATGAACCAACTACCTTAACATTATTATCCATGTAATTAACTGTAAAGGTCACGTTAGCTGTTAGATTGCATATTCCATAAATAAACATGCTAAAATTGGCCTGGCTCGTCACGTTTGATTGAAAACGTTATTAACAGATTGCAGAATGGGTACAATACACTATGGCTCAATACACACAATTGTTAAGGGGATGCAGACCAGAGAAATACTTTCGTCTTGTTTACATCAGGGTCCGCCATTTTCAATTCATCATAACATTTATGACATACAGGTAGACAGTACGTTACTGCATTCCAGACTACAACTGCTCCACACCAGTTCCACACCAGTCTCCGTAAATGTTCCGTTATAAAAATAAAATACCATTTCAATACACAACAAGTTTTCGTGTTTTGAAATACATGAAAGGAAATTAGCTAACGTTGATTTGCCTAACGTTACATGCTACAACACTGCGGTGAAAAACAGAGTCCGGTAAACACGAGTTTGTAATTCCATTCGTGTATTTTGCCTGTTACTTGACTATTTCGATTATTGAAGTGGTATTTTTATAACAAACTTACGGAGACAGGTGTGGAGCACTTGTAGTCTCGAACTTAGTTACCTGGCGAGCCAGGCCGAGACGTTAATAACACCCATGGCTCAGTGGCTCACCTTTCAACGTGGCTCGAACGTGCAGACTCCCCCAATCCCCATGGTAAAAATCTTCAAGTCCTTTCTGCATATTTTGCACACGGCTACTCGAGGATGTTCTCCTCTGAATTATATTTGATATCTCCGAGCCAGAGCTCATTAAATCGGCAGCCTCCCGGCATTTTGGCCACACACACACGCGCGCGCTGTTCTCAGATGGCACAGGTAAAAACACTACGGGGTGGGGCCGAGCCACATTTCATTTTGCATGAAAGGCGAACGCAAAATAGGCTCGCGAGTCGCTCCGACTTATTTTATTTCTTTGTCTAAAAACCAAACT
The DNA here is from genome assembly GCF_963971535.1 of Notolepis coatsorum. Taxonomy (NCBI): domain Eukaryota; kingdom Metazoa; phylum Chordata; class Actinopteri; order Aulopiformes; family Paralepididae; genus Notolepis; species Notolepis coatsorum. The sequence continues at coordinate 130,313,234 of NC_140175.1, forward strand.
ATTCAGTCAGATAGCGATTTATTATTAAAGTATAAAGTGCAATTACAATTTCAATAACTTTCCAGCACTTTATACACAATTCAAGCACATTTAAAACCTTGAAAACAGCACATTGAAATACAAGCATTTTCAAGGATTTCCAGCACCCGTACGAACCCTGAATATATAATCTAATAATCCAATAATCTAAATCTAATATATAATATAAAAATGCTAAATGCATGGGTGTTTTATTTTGTCTTTAATGTTAGCTTGCAAACTCAAATACTGTCTTGGTAAGCCTCAATGAATTGTTTGGGGAAAAAAAGAAAAACATCGTGATGCGTATCGCCGAAAGGTCAGAAAATATCGTGATATCATATTTAGGCCATAATGCCCAGCCCTAATGTGGCATAATTGCGGAACGTGTTTAGTCCCTTGTTTGAGCCGAATCTGGGTTGGACATGATTTGTGGAACTCCATTACAACAGATAATGCTAGTGGACAATGCTAGCAATTATGTTAGTTACGTCTTAATGTGTCTCTTCCATTCAATTAATAGGGCCACCAGTTTAATCTACCAGTTTTTAAATACTGAATCAACGGAGCTGTCTTTTCAACACTGGCGTTCATGCTTCAACAAGTGCTGATCCAAAACCAGTCTTTAAAAATAGGTAGAATGGTGGACCTAATTGTAACAATTTAATTGTAATTGTTGACACTTACTTTGTGTGAATAATATATTGTAATTGTAGGCTGGACAAATGCAAACCTGTCCCAATATGAATGCATATTTATTTACTACAGATACAAGGGTTCTTAAACCTTTCAAAGTGGCAATATATCGAACTGAGTCGGCCGCACAACCTTTAAAACACCTTCTATTCTCTCGCCTGCGCAAGCGAACGCCAGACAACCCACCGGCGTTGATGAAGACACAGATCATTACCAATCTGGAGAAGCGGTATAGTGAGGAAAAGAGGGTGTTCATGCTGCTGAACAAAGCTAGTTACTTGGATCCACACTTCCATCGAAGAAGGGAACATAAACAGGAGGTGGCCTTACTAGAGGAGATGAAACAAGTGAATGAAAGCAGGAGGTGCAGATGGCCTTACTGGAGGAGATGAAACAAGTGAATGAAAGCAGGAAATGCAGATGGCCTTACTGGAGGAGATGAAACAAGTGAATGAAAGCAGGAGGTGCAGATGGCCTTACTGGAGGAGATTAAACAAGTGAATGAAAGCAGGAGGTGCAGATGGCCTTACTGGAGGAGATGAAACAAGTGAATGAAAGCAGGAGGTGCAGATGGCCTTACTGGAGGAGATGAAACACGTGAATGAAAGCAGGAGGTGCAGATGGCCTTACTGGAAGCATCAGCATAGCCTTTCAAGTAAAGTGAAACAGTGGCTGAAACGCTCCACAGTTGAGATGTTTGGTCATTATTAGTAAGGAGCTGAATAAACCGCATATGTCTCTCTATACATAGTCGCACCAGTTTCTGACCCAACGTCTGACCTGATAAACTATCATTACACATGGGCAAAACAGAATCCATTCTCTTCGGTTCAAATAACAAACTCAGCAAGACCGACGGCTTCTCAGTTACAGTGGGTGACAATATTGTCACAAGGCAGGGCTGTACACTGCGATGATCTCGTCGCGAATTGCCCCTTTAATTGGCCGTTGCGATTGGTAAATATTATCTGGGGGCGGGCTTGCGAGTAGTGCTTTCAAGCCTTGCATTCGCATTTCACTCCTAAATTATCCAAGGCGTGTGATGATGACGCGATGCAGTCACTCAGCAGGTATGATCAGCGGGAACAATCGACTGAGCACTCACTCCGATAGACTGATTTAGCTATGAAGAAAAGTGATAGATTTAGCTATGAAGAAAAGTAACGTTAGTATTGCATCATATTTTCGACGCGTTCGACCTCCTATAGTGAGCCGAACTGAACTGAACTCAGACACACGGAGAGAGCTGCGGCGTCTGCTGCTCCTCCTCCCTCCCGCACCCGTGGCTGTTGTAAACACTAGTCTCTAGTGGGACACAGGGACCTCGGTGAGCCTGCCAGCCGGCTAGCTGCTGATAGCTATCAACAAATGCTCCAGTAAGTCTAGTAGTGCATGATAGCTCGCGTTAGCTTACTGTTCAAAACGAAACGTCCCATTAAACTAAATAGTTCAGATAGCTCCTGATATCAATGTCTAGTTATAACACTGAGTCGATGCGTATTCAAGCTGAGGGCACGCTGAATATAGTCAATAGGGTCCAGCTGCAGCGCCGGAGAATCCTGGCCGTAGCTGGAGGCTACAGTATAGGGTCCAGCTGCAGCTCCGGGGAATCCTGGCCGTAGCTGGAGGCTACTCGAGTACACACAGACAGTGGAGCTGGTTGCATATAGCGAGCATTTAGACTTGTTGCGTGGTGGCGATGTCTCGCAGATAATACAACTACAAGCATGATTATATAATATATATATTTTATAAAAAAAAAGATATAAAATAATTTTTCTCCTTTTTTTTTTTTTTAAATCAAAAACAACCGATATAAATAATGGTAAAATTGTTATATAAAAATGTGCCCCTAGTGAAAAAGCTTAGCGTACAGCCCTGCAAGGAAAGAAGAAATTACCTACCTGGGTTCCATCCTAGAGGCAAATCTTTCCTGTGACAAAATGGCATCCAATGTAATAAAAAAAAGTCAACCAACGAACTCGATTCCTGTACCGGATCTCCTCACTGGTAAACAAGAATACCCTGAAGACTCTGGCAGGAGCACTCATTCAAGGGTACTACGACTATGCTTGCACCTCATGGTACCAAAGCACCTCAAAAGGCGCTAAAAACAAAATTACAAACATCTCAAAACAAACTGGTCAGACTACTGCTTTACCTTACTCCTAGAACCCACCTCACCCCTGCCCACTTTGACAACCTAGGATGGCTTAGAGTAGACGACAGTACAGCAACTTGCAATCGGCCTGCTCTACAAGATACACTACACGACCAAGGTACCCATGTACATGTCAAAATACTTCCCAAATGTCAATGAATACCACGATCATAACACCAGAGGGAGCTCCACAAATCATGTTAACCCCAGATTCGGCTCAAACAAGGGACTAAACACGTTTCGCAATTATGCCACATCAATGTGGAACGCCCTACCCACAGCTGTAAAGGAATGTGAATCACTACCCACTTTCAAAACCACTCTCAAAGAAAACCTACGGAAGACTGCAATTCGAAACTGGCCCCTGTAAATGTCCTAACACAACCCCCTCCAATGTACAGTAAATTGTCAATATTCCAATGTACAGTTTTGCTTGTACAGTTGTACAGTGTGTCCCCCCCCCCTCCTACCCAACCTCCTCCAATGTACAGTTTCTACGTCAAATATATATACTCTCTTTTCTGGACTCTTTTTGTATCACAAACAGTACTGTATTTGCAAATCTGGTATGTCATAAATGTATAGATGTAGCAGTACTGTCTATCTGTATGTCGTGTATGTCATATGTTATGAATTGAAAATGGGGGACCCTGATGTAAACAAGACGAAAGTCTCTCTGGTCTGCATCCCCTATTGAGCTGTACTGTACCCATTCAGCAATATGTTAATAAAGTTTTCAATCAATCAATAGTCACATGTTCAGTTGAGCAGCTTAGCTTGTTAGCTTAGCTTGTTAGCTGCTCCAGCTACCTCTGGTCAAGGCCCAGTTTGGAGGAAAAGTGGCAGAAATGCTCCAGTTGAGATGTTGGGTCATTATTAGTAAGGAGCTGAATAAACACATGTCTCTCTCTATACATAGAGTCGCACCAGTTTCTGACCTAACGTCACATGTTCAGTTGAGCAGCTTAGCTTGTTAGCTTAGCTTGTTAGCTGCTCCAGCTACCTCTGGTCAAGGCCCAGTCTGGAGGAAAAGTGGCTGAAACGCTCCACAGTTGAGCTGTTGGGTCATTATTAGTAAGGAGCTGAATAAACACATGTCTCTCTATACATAGAGTCGCACCAGTTTCTGACCTAACGTCACATTTTCAGTTGAGCAGCTTAGCTTGTTAGCTTAGCTTGTTAGATGCACCAGCTGCCTCTGGTCGAGGCCCAGTCTGGTGGAAAAGTGGCAGAAACGCGCAACAGATGAGATGTGCGGTCAGTAGATAAATAACAGCAGAGTTCACTGTAACTAAACGGAGAGGTGGACATGAAGCTACCTGTGTCTCCTGTGTTGTTCTGAACGCAGTAGAGTCCAGCAGCGTTCTGCTGCAGCTGGAGCTCCGTCGTGTAACTACTTGTTAGAAGCAGCCGGACTTCGGGCTCGTTCCCTCTGGAAGGTGGTGACAGACAGTAAACCAGGAGACACTTCTCTCGAGGACCGCGCATTTATTTGGGTTTGCAGGGTTGACAACAGCTCTCCATTCTTAATGTTATTGACTAAAGTTACAGACAAAGAAAGTTCTACCGTCCCGCTGCACTCTGACCGCGCATATATCCCACAATGCATCACTCTGATCTTACAACGCTCCTCCCACTCTGGACCCGCGCATGCGCTGTGAGGGCCGCTCAGCTCACTCTCCCCACTCTTAAAGGGGAACTCCAACATTTTGGGAAATTAGCTTATTTAACATCTTCCCTGGAGTTAGACAAGAAGATACATACCTTTTTTGTCTCTGTGCATGCATTTTAGCTTTGGGAATAGACGCTCCGTTAGCATAGCTTAGCTTCATCACTGGAAGTGAGGCAGGACAGTAGCCTTACAGTGCCTTACAGTGTATTGCAAGGTCTGACATTGACCAAATTTGATATGCATGACCTTGGTGGCAGGGGCGTATTTGGCACGGGGGACGTGGCAATGGGTCCCCCCCATTTTTTCAGAATGCAGTTAATGTCCCCCCCCCGTCTGACTACCTGTATGCAAAGAGTAGTAGATGGCCCAGTAGAGCTGAGTCTGACTACCTGTTCTATTATTATGCAAAGAGCAGTAGATGGGGGTCGCATTCTTGCCCTGCAAGGGCCAAGTACCCACTCGCTAAAGTACTTGTCTTTGCATAATAATAGCTCGGGTCGTCAGCCTAGGTGTGTGTTAAAATACGTCAAACATATTGTTTACACTGTCTTTCTTCTATTATAACCCTCCCAAATCATATTCAGAAAGTATCACAGAGACTTCTATTGACCAAGGAATTAGTTATTATTTCGCGGTTTATTCACATAACGTTATATTGTTTACACTGTCTTTCTTCTATTATAACCCTCCCAAATCATATTCAGAAAGTATCACAGAGACTTCTATTGACCAAGGAATTAGTTATTATTTCGCGGTTTATTCACATAACGTTATATTGTTTACACTGTCTTTCTTCTATTATAACCCTCCCAAATCATATTCAGAAAGTATCACAGAGACTTCTATTGACCAAGGAATTAGTTATTATTTCGCGGTTTATTCACATAACGTTATATTGTTTACACTGTCTTTCTTCTATTATAACCCTCCCAAATCATATTCAGAAAGGCACACACAACATATTCCAGTTAACGGTATATTTTTTTAATGATTCGTTATGGCGTAATCAATACTTCCATGCGTATAAATTGCGTTCGCGACCTCCGTGTTTTGGGGGTAGTCATCAGAAACCTCGGATCCGGGATTCGCTCCCATCCGTCGGGCAAGAACTGTGGGTTTTCAGCCTCTCTCTCTGGAGCTTAACAGAGTTTCTGGAGGAGTTTCTGGAGGAGCTTGTCGCGGCTCATGCGCATGCGCACGCTCAACCAATCAGAGAGGGGCTTCGCTCAACCAATCAGAGAGGGGTCTGCAGAAATAGAGTTCAACCAATCAGAGAGGGGTCTGCAGAAATGCGGCTACGGGCCCTAACCCCCCCCCCCCCCCATCGACGTCACTCGCCACGCCCCCAAATCTGTCCCCGGCACACATTGAGAGAGAGTTACGCCAGTGCTTGGTGGGCTCTAGGTCAACTCCTGAAAAGGGGGTCAATGTCAGACCTTGCAATCAAAAGTTAGGGGGCGCACTGAAATTATGGCAAGGGTTATTAGCCCCCTAACTTTTGATTGCAAAGTCTGACATTGACCCCCTTTTCAGGAGTTGACCTAGAGCCCACCAAGGTCATGCATATCAAGTTTGGTCAATGTCAGACCTTGCAATACACTGTAAGGCACTGTAAGGCTACTGTCCTGCCTCACTTCCAGTGATGAAGCTAAGCTATGCTAACGGAGCGTCTATTCCCAAAGCTAAAATGCACGCACAGAGACAAAAAAGGTATGTATCTTCTTGTCTAACTCCAGGGAAGATGTTAAATAAGCTAATTTCCCAAAATGTTGGAGTTCCCCTTATTTTGGGAAATTAGCTTATTTAACATCTTCCCTGGAGTTAGACAAGAAGATGCATACCTTTTTTGTCTCTGTGTGTGCATTTTAGCTTTGGGAATAGATGCTCCGTTAGCATAGCTTAGCTTCATCACTGGAAGTGAGGCAGGACAGTAGCCTTACAGTGCCTTACAGTGTATTGCAAGGTCTGACATTGACCAAACTTGATATGCATGACCTTGGTGGGCTCTAGGTCAACTCCTGAAAAGGGGGTCAATGTCAGACTTTGCAATCAAAAGTTAGGGGGCTAATAACCCTTGCCATAATTTCAGTGCGCCCCTAACTTTTGATTGCAAGGTCTGACATTGACCCCCTTTTCAGGAGTTGACCTAGTGCCCACCAAGGTCATGCATATCAAGTTTGGTCAATGTCAGACCTTGCAATACACTGTAAGGCACTGTAAGGCTACTGTCCTGCCTCACTTCCAGTGATGAAGCTAAGCTATGCTAACGGAGCATCTATTCCCAAAGCTAAAATGCACGCACAGAGACAAAAAAGGTATGCATCTTCTTGTCTAACTCCAGGGAAGATGTTAAATAAGCTAATTTCCCAAAATAGTGGAGTTATCCTTTAACATACTGGAAGCTTACCTACCTGGGTTCCATCCTAGAGGCAAATCTTTCCTGTGACAAAATGGCATCCAATGTAATAAAAAAAAGTCAACCAACGAACTAGATTCTTGTACCGGATCTCCTCTCTGGTAAACAAGAATACCCTGAAGACTCTGGCAGGAGCACTCATTCAAGGGTACTATGACTATGCGTGCACCTCATGGTACCAAAGCACCTCAAAGGCGCTTAAAACAAAATTACAAACATCACAAAACAAACTGGTCAGACTACTACTTGACCTGAACCCCAGAACCCACCTCACCCCTGCCCACTTTGACAACCTAGGATGGCTTAGAGTAGACGACAGAGTACAGCAACTTGCAATGGGCCTGGTCTATAAGATACACTATACGACCGGGGTGCCCATGTACATGTCAAAATACTTCCCAAAGGTCAGTGAATACCACAACCACTACACCAGAGGAAGCTCAACAAATCATGTTAAACCCAGATTCGGCTCAAACAAGGGACTAAACACGTTTCGCAATTATGCCACAACAATGTGGAACGCCCTACCCAAAGCTGTAAAGGAATGTGAATCCCTGCCCACATTCAAAACCGCTCTTAAAGAGCACCTACGGGAGGCTGCAATTCGAAACTGGCCACCGTAAATGCCCAAAACCCCCACCACCTCCTAATAGACAGTCTCCTCCCCACCGCATGTATATATTCCCTCCCCGCCGTATGTATATTTCCCTCCCACCCACCCACCCCCTCCTAATGTACAGTCCCCTCCCCATCATATGTATATACTCTGTCAGGATCTAGGGGTAACAGTACTGTATATTTGAATACCGCTTATGTCACAAATGTATCAGTACCAAATACCTATATGTCCCTATGCCATAAATGTCATGTATGTTGTGTATGTCATAAATGTCTATATGAATTGAAAATGGGGGACCCTGATGGAAACAAGACAAACGTCTTTCTCAGGTCTGCATCCCCTTAACAATTGTATGTATTGAGCCGTACTGTATTGTACCCATTCTGCAATCTGTTAAATAAACTTTTCATTCATTCATTCATTCATTCATTCATTCATTCATTCATTCATTCATTCATTCATTCATTCATGGGGGGAAACATGCACTTTTAGAATCACCAGAAAGGCTTTCGAAAACACTCTCAAAAAACACCTAAGGGAGACTGCAACTCGAAACTGGCCCCTGTAAATGTTAGGGTTTGTAACCGACCCCAAGCGCAACGGCACAGAGAGAGTTGTTTCAGAGTTAGCCAAAGCAAGGGCGTGTTTATTCTCAGAGTCACTAGATAGAATTTGGTTGAGCAACAGAACAAACGGGGAATCTGGCATGTGAAGAATGTTTGCGGCTCTGCAGATTCTCCCAGTAGGTGATGGTGAGGAATTAGCTTGTGACGTCTGAGCCGCTCTGCAGATCCTCCCAGCATACACTCCAGGTGGAAACGGAGGGAGAGAGAGAAATCCCAGTTAGCTCAGCGCACAACAGAAACAGAGAGGTGACTGATCCAAACAAATATCCAAGTGACTTGATCTTCGGTGTGATACACACAGTTAGCAGAGTCCAGAGAAAAAACAATACGGTAATCCAAGGTGTAAATCCAACAACAAAAACTAGGTGAGAACAGTATAACAAAAACGGGATCTCTTCAGTGTTTCACAAACACACAAAAAACAGGTGATCCAAAAAGAACTGTTTCCAAAAACTCACCAGAGCGCAACGTGTAAAGCGGGCAGATAAACGAGGCGCAGCTTCGTACGGGGAATCAGGTTCTCCAACAGGGATACTTCACGAGAGTCCTGGGGAGCAACAGACAGGGAACAGCGACGGGAAAGAAAGGCAGATGCAGGGAATATTCAAAACGATCCAACATCGATATTAGGGAGATCAGGGTATATAAAGCCACGGGGCGCTAATGACAAGCTGTGACAGCTGCGGGATGAAATTGATCATTGCTCCAGAAGCGTGTGGTGGGGAGAGCACCAATCAACACGGCATCTTACAGGAAAGAAGCGTGTGGCGGGGAATGCAATTAATTAACGAAATACCTTAAAGGAACGGAGCGTGTGGGTGGGGAGCGGACAAAACCTCACAGTAAATGTCCGAACACAACCCCCTCCAATGTACAGTAAATTACCAAGTATGGTCTTGTCAATATTCCAATGTACAGTTTTGTTTGTACAGTTGTACAGTGTTGTTTCAGAGTTAGCCAAAGCAAGGGCGTGTTTATTCTCAGAGTCACAAGATAGAATTTGGTTGAGCAACAGAACAAACGGGGAATCTGGCATGTGAAGAATGTTTGCGGCTCTGCAGATTCTCCCAGTAGGTGATGGTGAGGAATTAGCTTGTGACGTCTGAGCCGCTCTGCAGATCCTCCCAGCATACACTCCAGGTGGAAACGGAGGGAGAGAGAGAAATCCCAGTTAGCTCAGCGCACAACAGAAACAGAGAGGTGACTGATCCAAACAAATATCCAAGTGACTTTATCTTCGGTGTGATACACACAGTTAGCAGAGTCCAGAGAAAAAACAATACGGTAATCCAAGGTGTAAATCCAACAACAAAAACTAGGTGAGAACAGTATAACAAAAACGGGATCTCTTCGGTGTTTCACAAACACACAAAAAACAGGTGATCCAAAAAGAACTGTTTCCAAAAACTCACCAGAGCGCAACGCGTAAAGCGGGCAGATAAACGAGGCGCAGCTTCGTACGGGGAATCAGGTTCTCCAACAGGGATACTTCACGAGAGTCCTGGGGAGCAACAGACAGGGAACAGCGACGGGAAAGAAAGGCAGATGCAGGGAATATTCAAAACGATCCAACATCGATATTAGGGAGATCAGGGTATATAAAGCCACGGGGCGCTAATGACAAGCTGTGACAGCTGCGGGATGAAATTGATCATTGCTCCAGAAGCGTGTGGTGGGGAGAGCACCAATCAACACGGCATCTTACAGGAAAGAAGCGTGTGGCGGGGAATGCAATTAATTAACGAAATACCTTAAAGGAACGGAGCGTGTGGGTGGGGAGCGGACAAAACCTCACAGTAAATGTCCGAACACAACCCCCTCCAATGTACAGTAAATTACCAAGTATGGTCTTGTCAATATTCCAATGTACAGTTTTGTTTGTACAGTTGTACAGTGTCCCCCACCCACCCCTCCTACCCAACCCCCCCCCCCCCCCCCCCACTCCTACCCAACCCCCCCCCCCCCCCCCACCCACCCACCTCCAATGTACAGTCCCCCCCCACCCGCACCCCCCCCCCGCCTACCCAATCCAATGTACAGTTTCTACGTCAAATGTATATACTCTTTTTTCTGGACTCTTTTTGTATCACAAACAGTACTGTATTTGCAAAACTGGTATGTCATAAATGTATAGATGTAGCAGTACTGTCTATCTGTATGTCATGTATGTCATATATGTTACAATGAATTGAAAATGGGGGACCCTGATGTAAACAAGACGAAAGTCTTTCTCTGGTCTGCATCCCCTTAACAATTGTATGTATTGAGCTGTACTGTACTGTACCCATTCTGCAATCTGTTAATAAAGTTTTCAATCAATCAATCAATCAAATAGTGAAATGCCATGTTGGCCTCAATATTTTCAAAACAAAGTATATGAAAATGTTATGAAATGAACAAGAATGTGAAATTTTTTTTATAAAAACGGAGCTAAACGCATACATTTGATCGTAGAAATCCGTTTGTTTCCCCAATACCAAGATGGCGGCGGTCTCGTGACGTCAGAGTGGCGTAATTTCGAAACCTAGCCGCATTTCTGGCAAGACGCTCTCTGATTGGCCGACGCCTGTTTCTTTTTTTTTTAACAATATATTTATTGGGTTTTAGTTTGCAAATTACAACATGTATATCAGCAGAGCAGTATTCAGCAAACATTTTCACCCCGTTCTCCCTCTCCTAACCCCACCCCACAAAATAATAATTAACTTCAAAAACAGGTTCACATAGGAAGGATACAGATTTAAATAAAAAATAAACATAAATAAATAATAATACAACCAAAATGTTTTACACATTAAGTAAAGGGTGTTTCTTGTCGTTTTTACACAATGATAAGAGTTGTCCCACAGTACTCCCCCTAATCCCGTTCTTGTTGAAGCAAGTTCCCAACATTCGTATTATGCTTTAAGAAGTACACAAATGGTCCCCAGGCATTATCAAAAATGTTTTGTTTACGTCTAACAATATACACCATCTTTTCCATTGACATATTTGAAGCCATTTCTTTAATCCACATACCAATTCTTGGTCCATCAACATTTTTCCAATTAAGAGCTATTACACGTTTTGCTTGTAATATGCACATATCTATAAATCTAAACTCTTTGCGTTGTAGATGTGGGGTGGTAGGATATAAACCAAGAATAAAAAGCTTGGGATTCAATGGCAACTTCTTTGATAAGATTTGATCGATCAGATCAATAACATCTTGCCAGAAGGTTTTCACTTTCACACATTCCCATATGCAGTGGAACAGTGTCCCCCTTTCCTCACTACACTTCCGACGCCTGTTTCTACACTGGTTAAGCTTAGGCACTCTTTCGAAGTTGGTTAAGGTTAGAGTTTGTCTTAGAGCATGGCGATAGAACACCAGGTAGTTTGCAGGCTGTTTGACGTGGAAATGGGCAAAGACACAGCTCGTCACGCGATTGGGCAAACGCGTCGTCAGTGGCCAATCAGAGAGCGTCAGTCAGTGCCAATCAGAGAGCGTCTGCCAGAAATGCGTCTAGGTTTTCGAAATCACGCGTCAGAGTGTCTTCGAGAATACTTGATTGAATGAATGAATGAATGAAAACTTTATTTAACAGATTGCAGAATGGGTACAATACAGTACGGCTCAATACACACAATTGTTATGGGGGTACAGACCAGAGAAAGACGTTTGTCTTGTTTACATCAGGGTCCCTATTGTGTATGTCATAAATGTCGCTATGAATTGAAAATGGGGGACCCTGATGTAAACAAGACAAACGTCTTTCTCTGGTCTGCATCCCCTTAACAATTGTGTGTATTGAGCCGTACTGTATTGTACCCATTCTGCAATCTGTTAATAAAGTTTTCATTCATTCATTCATTCATTCATCCATCCATTAATTAATTAATTAATTCATTAATTAATTCATTCATTCATTCATTCATTCATTCATTCATTCATTCATTCATTCATTCCCCCTTTTCAATTCATAGTGACATTTATGACATACACAACATACATGACATTTATGGCATAGGGACATACAGGTATTTAGTACTGTTACATTTGTGCCATACACGATATGCAAATATACAGTACTGTTACCCATAGATCCTGTACATTAGGAGGGGGTGGGTGGGTGGGAGAGAAATATACATACGGTGGGGAGAGAATATATACATGCGGTGGGGAGGAGACTGTCTATTAGGAGGGGGTGGGGGTGGAGGGGTTTGTACATTTACGGTGGCCAGTTTCGAATTGCAGCCTCCCGTAGGTGCTCTTTAAGAGTGGTTTTGAATGTGGGTAGGGATTCACATTCCTTTACAGCTTTGGGTAGGGCGTTCCACATTGATGTGGCATAATTGCTAAACATGTTTAGTACCTTGTTTGAGCCGAATCTGGGTTTAACATGATTTGTTGAGCTTCCTCTGGTGTTTTGGTCGTGGTATTCACTGACCTTTGTCGTATAGTGTATCTTGTAGACCAGGCCCATTGTAAGTTGCTGTACTCTGTCGTCTACTCTAAGCCATCCTAGGTTGTCAAAGTGGGCAGGGGTGAGGTGGGTTCTAGGGGTCAGGTCAAGTAGAAGTCTGACCAGTTTGTTTTGTGATGTTTGTAATCTTGTTTTTAGCGCCTTTGAGGTGCTTTGGTACCATGAGGTGCAAGCATAGTCGTAGTACCCTTGAATGAGTGCTCCTGCTAGTTTTTTTTATCCAATTTTCTCCCATTTTCTATTTTTCTCCCATCCCAATTTCGTATCGTCCAATTCAACCCTCCCCTGTCTCGAATGTTGTTTCTTGCCTCCCACAAGCCGGCTGCAATGTGGACGAAGCCATACATAGCACGAGTCCCCTCCGATACTCGTGGTAGCAGCCGTTGCATCTTTTCACCTGCGCGGCGCGATCTTTCAGCGTCAGGGGTCTGCGCTTTGGAGGGACGCCGCCCCCATCGCTTCCTGATTCTACTGCGCAGGCGCACCAACCGACCTGTAGGAGTCACTGTCCACAATGTCCGATCCCCACCCATCAGTTTTCCCACCCTCTAATACTGCCAATTGTATTAGTACGGACGACCAGCCAAACTGAAAACAATGTGGAGAGCTGGGCTCGAACCCAGCATCTCCAGCATTGGTGGTGAGTGCCTTGCCCACTGCACCACCTGGCCGCCCCTCCTGCCAGAGTCTTCAGGGTATTCTTGTTCACCAGAGAGGAGATCCGGTACAAGAATCTAGTTTGTTGGTTGACTTTTTTTATTACCTTGGATGCCATTTTGTCACAGGAAAGATTTGCCTCTAGGATGGAACCCAGGTATGTAATTTCATCTTTCCTTGTGACAATATTGTCACCCACTGTAACTGAGAAGCCGTTGTGGTAGATTTTGGGACATAGATCATCATCATAATAGGATTTCAAATCAAACTAATGTGTAGAAACAGTCGAAGATAGAGTGTGATACCAAGACCTAGTGTTCACTCCAGGAGGTCATTTGCATATAGTGGCAGCTGGGGTAATACTTACTTCCCCTTAGGGGGTGTGTAAGAACAAAGGGCAGGAAATTCTAGAGAAACATGTGTCTCCTTTTAGGAGACATCAATGTGGCCAACTGGTCTGCCAAAGACAATGATTAGGTCACATGCAGTTGGTATCTGATGGCTGCATGTGACCATCAAAGGTCTGATAACCCATTTACACACACACACACACACACACACACACACACACACACACACACACACACACACACACACACACACACACACACACACACACACACACACACACACACACACACACAGAGGACACATGCATGACACACACACCTCATAAACAACTTAGTTTTTGATATGAAATATAATTAGGAGTGTTTACATTGGGATAATAATTCTGAAGCCATATTAAACTGTGTAAAATCAGATGATGTAAGTTAAAATATAAATAGAATAGGCTTGTTTATATTGGGGTAAGCATTCTGAAGTCATACTTAAACTAGGTAATTAGTTTTCACTTAAAGTGAAAATAGGTTATAAAGATAAGAAATGTGTTCAAGTATAATATCTCTGTGTTTATGTGATCAATTGTAATTCAAATATAGATATTAGGAAATGAATAAATGCAATGTATTAAAGTAGATTGTTAGATTGAATGAAACAAATGAAAGTATATATTGTTGACTGTGTAAGGACCGCCTCTGTTTGCATTCAAACATAGAGAGGCTGTGATTGGACAAACCACAGCTGATGATGTCATCACCCAGAGACGCTGGGCCTTGAGATAAAATGGGATGTTGTGATGGGGAGAGGCACTCTGGAAACCCAACTCACAGGACAACACCTCTTACCACCCATCCACACTCAAGGCAGGCAGGTCAGTAGGAGAACAAAGGACATCGCTTTTGGAGGGAAAACAGAACTATACTTTGGTTGTCAGCCAGACAACAAAGACCATCAACAACTTATCAACTATCATTCTTTAAATCTGATTTCTTAGATAGGACGAGAGCGGCATAGTGCTCCGGTACCTTGAATCTTTTATAGCATTCTTTATTGTAATTTGTATACAACTCTTAACTTTGATTAAACAGCTGTTGTTATAACCTTTTCCTCCTAATTTCCTCCTGCCTGCACCGCTGAGAAGATAATAAGTAATTCCCAGAGCTTTAGAGTTATTGAAACAACGCAGAGTACTAACCACCCGGTTCTGATACAGAGCAGAACCGTTATTTAGCTTGGGAATCTACTTCACCGTCGGTCTTGCTGAGTCTGTTATTTGATCCGAAGAGAATGGACTCTGTTTTACCCAGGTGTAATGATAGTTTGTTGTCAGCGAGCCAGGTGCAGATTCTGCCGAGTTCAGAGCTGAGGGTTTTTTCAACCTGTACCTTGTTCTTGTCAGAGACCAGCTTAGTGTTTCTTCATCTCATGTTCAGACGTCAGAACATTCAAGGTGGCGACCAAACTCTACTCTAGTTCATACTGCTCCTTAGTCCATTCAAATACTTCACATATCTCTCCAGCAGCTGCAGTTAGTCCGTTCTTTACACAATCTCTACATTCTAGATCTGTTCAGAATCACAAGTTAGCATTAGCCCGTTAGCAACATACAACGAGGTGAAGAGCGCGGGCCTTGACCTAATTTCCGCTGGGCCGGGGACTTCCTCAAATACGCTCCTTGGACCAACTCTAACTTTGCCAGCAGATGGCGCTCGAAGTGCAGTAAGTGTAAAATGAAGTGCAGTCAATGGGAGGTTTACACAAAAACACTGACTAAAATACATTTTTAGAGGATATGCTTTATTCTCTCTAAACAGACACACTGACTCTCACAACAAACGTCCTAGATCAGATTAGATTCAGATTTAATGTCATCATACCGCACACGTTCAGTAGAATGAAAATACGTTCTAACCAGAGTGCAAATGTAGCAGATAAAGTATATATAATACAAGTTTTCAAGTTTCAAGTTTCTTTAATAGTTGTCATACAGAAGTACAGAATACTTTCATACAAAATTCTTCTTACTGTTACGCTCCAGAGACTGTGCTAGACAAGATAGTATCAAATAACATAGTATAGCATGTAAATTAGAAGTAGAAAATGAGGTCACAGTGTTCAGTATAGACATATGTACAATGTTCGATGCAGAATAGACGTAACTGAGTTACCATATAATATACAATACTATGCAGTGTACTAATGTACAATATTATATAGTGCAAAGCAGAAATGCAGAAATGGGATGAGGTACAATTTAGGTACAATTTACAGTAAGGTGTACGAGTTGTAGTGCAATCCTTCATCAATAAATATAAAGTGTGGGGAGTGGGTGCTACAGTGTGTTTGTTTAAAGTGAGTGTGTGCTATAAAGTGTGGGGACTCGTGCTACAGTGTGTTTGTTTAAAGTGAGTGTGTGCGTGTGGATGTGTGTGCTATGTGCGTTTGATGGTTGTTGTTGTGTAGTGTTCATTGTTCGTTAAGCAGCCTGATGGCCTGGGGATAGAAGCTTCTTCTGAGTCTTTCTGTGCTCGCCTTGAGACTCCGGTATCGCTTGCCTGACCGCAGCAGTTCAAAGAGGCAGTTGTTCGGGTGGCTCGAGTCCTTATTAATTCTCTTAGCCTTCCCCCTGCACCGCTTGTTGTAAATGTTCTGGAGGGTGGGGAGCACCCTTCCGATTGTGCGTTCGGCTGAACGTGTCACTCTTTGTAGTCTGCTTCGGTCTTGTGCAGTGCTATTCCCAAACCAGGAGGTGATGTTGCCAGTCAGGATGCTCTCTATTGTACATGAGTAGAAGTTCTTAAGGATCTTCTGACTGACTTGGAACTTCCTTAGGCGCCTGAGGAAGTAGAGGCGTTGTCGTGCCTTCTTCACAACACTGTCAATGTGTGTGGTCCATGTCAAGTCCTCGGATATGTAGGCTCCGAGGTACTTAAAGCTGTTGACCTCAGCCCCGTCGATGCTGAGGGGGCTGTAGTCCTTGACCCCCGACCTCCTGAAGTCCACAATCATCTCCTTTGTTTTGCTGACGTTCAGGGAGAGGCTGTTTTCCTGGCACCATCCCGCCAGGACCTTGACCTCTTCCAGGTAGGCCCTCTCGTCGTTAGCAGAGATCAGGCCCACCACCACTGTGTCGTCGGCAAATTTGATGATTGTGTTGCTACTCCGCTGAGCCACACAGTCGTGTGTGTACAGGGAGTAGAGGAGGGGACTCAGAACACAGCCCTGGGGGGCCCCTATGTTGAGGGTGATGGATGAGGAGGTGCAGTTGCCTGTCTCACCACCTGGGGTCTGCCCGTCAGGAAGTCCAAGACCCACTGGCAGAGGTCATAGTTCAAGCCCAGGTCCCTGAGCTTGGCTATGAGTTTGGAGGGGACTATGGTATTGAATGCCGAGCTGTAGTCGATGAATAGCATTCTCACATAGTTCCCCTTCCTCTTGTCCAGGTGTGATGCTGCTGTGTGCAGCACATGGGCTATGGCGTCCTCCGTGGACCTGTTGGGGCGGTATGCAAATTGCAGGGGTTCCATGTTGATGGGGAGGGAGGAGCAGATGTAGCCCTTTACTAGCTTCTCAAAGCACTTCATGGCTATGGAGGTGAGAGCTACAGGGCGGTAGTCGTTGAGGCAAGCAGGCTTGGATTTTTTGGGTACAGGGATAATAGTGGACTTCTTCAGGCAGGTGGGGATGACAGCCTGTTCTAAGGACAGGTTAAATATGTCAGTGAATACCGGGGCCAGTTGGTCGGCACAGACTTTTAGGACGCGGCCGGGGATGCCGTCCGGTCCTGCTGCCTTCCTGATATTCACTTTTTTAAAGGTCCGCCTCACCTCATGCTCTGTTACCCTGAACACTGAGTCTCCATCAGCAGCAGACCCCCCCCCCCCCCCCATTGCCGTGGCTTGTGGGCTGGTGTTGTTATTACCAGCATCAAACCTCGCATAGAAGGTATTGAGGTCATTTGCTAAGGAGATGTCACTGTTCAGTTTGAGGGAGGTGCCTTTGTAGTCTGTCATCGTTTTGAGCCCCTGCCACATAGCTCTGGAGTCGGTCTGTTCAAACTGGAGTTCAATTTTATCTCTGTAGCGCCGTTTGGCCTCTGTCACTGTCCTCCTTACGTTGTATCGCGCCACCTTGTGGTCATTCATGTAGCCTGCCACCAGGCCGTCGTTGTATGCTTTGGTGCGCGCTTTCAGAGCTAGTACAGTGTGTACAGTATTGTATACAGGTATATATGCAGATATATCCATACTGATATAGATAAATGTATATGGTATATACAGTGTTGCAGTCTCTGGTCAGAGGTCCCACCTCTTCTCTGCCAGCGGGATCGACTGCAGAGAAACAGGTGGGGGACCCTGATGTAAACAAGACGAAAGTATTTTTCTGGTCTGTATCCCCTTAACAATTGTTTATATTGAGTCGTACTGTATTGTACCCATTCTGCAATCTGTTAATAAAGTTTTCAATCAATCAATGAAACATGCAGGAGCTCCACAGCAGTCTGGAGCTGATGGACAAACTTCAACATAAGACCCCCTCCTGACACCACTGCTGCTACTACTGCCCTCTCCTCCTGCCTCCTGAAATACAAATCTGGATGAACCACAACCTTCTCCAACTCAACAGTACTAAAACTGAAATCCTTCTAATAGGCCCACCTCACCTTCTCCGTAAAAACCCTGACTGCTCTATATCCATCAACAACCACTCTGTCCTCCCCTCCCCCACAGTGAACAACTTGGGTGTTCTATTTGACCCCAAACTATAATTCGAACCACACATCAATAACATCACCAAGATATGTTACTTTCACCTCAGGAACATTTCCCGCATTAGACCACTACTGTCCCCCTCCGACACTGAAAAGCTGGTTCATGCCCTCATTCTCCCGTCTAGAGATTATTGTAATGCATTGCTCAATGACTCAACATCTAAATCCCTCCATAAACTTCAACTAGTTCAGAACACCTGAGCCTGCATCATCACACCAGTCCTGTCCTCTCCTCACTACACTGGCTCCCTGTTAAGTATAGGATTGACTTTAAGATATGTCTTCTCACTTACTAAGCCCTCCACTCCCTATAGCACCTGCCTACATCTACAACCTCCTTCAACACTACACTCCCGCCCGCTCACTCCGCTCATCCAACTTAGCCCTTCTGAGCACACCACACTACCACAGAAAACAAATCATTCTCCGACTCTGGAATCAACTCCCATCATACACCAAAGAAGCCCCATCTGTAGAAAGTTAGAAACATAGTCCCACCTCAAAACCCACCTGTTAATTTATTTTAATTGTACCTTTATTTAACCAGGCAAATCAATTAAGAACAAATTCTTATTTACAATGATGGCCTGGCAAGAGACAACTGAAAAGGAATTCAGGATTAAACATTTCTGACATACAATATAAGTTATTACAATATAAATATACAACAAGCAATATAGCAGTGAGCGGGGCACCATGACAGACAGGGAGTTGGGGATGTTACTGGCTTGAGAAACAGTTGCAGGAATCAGGAGGGGCGACAGTGGCTCGGGAGGTAGAGAAGTCGTCTGGCAATCCAGAGGTTCCTGGTTCGATTCCCGCTCCTCCCGGGCAGCGTGTCGATGTGTCCTTGAGCAAGACACTTAACCCCTAATTGCTCCCGATGAGCAGGCTTGGTCGGCACCTTGCATGGTTGCCTCCGCCGTCGGTGTGTGAATGTGTGAGTGAATGGGTAAAATGTGAGGAACAAATTGTAAAGCGCTTTGGATAAAAGCACTATATAAAAAAGCAGCCATCAGTGAGAATGTTCATCAGCATTTTGATTGATTGATTGAACACTTTATTAACAGATTGCAGAATGGGTACAGTACAATACGGCTCAATACAAACAATTGGGGATGCAGACCAGAGAAAGACTTTCGTCTTGTTTACATCAGGGTCCCCCATTTTCAATTCATCATGACATTTATAACATACATGACATACAGATATACAGTACTGTTTCATCCAGACATTTATGGCATACAAGATTTACAAATATACAGTACTCTTTAAGAGAAAGAGATAAAAATATATATATATATATATATACATTAGAGTGGGAAGAAACTGTACATTGGAGGGGGTGGGCTGGGTGGTTGGGGGGGGGGGTTGGACATTTACGGTGGCCAGTTTAGAATTGCAGCCACCCGTAGGTGCTCTTTGAGAGCGGTTTTGAAGGAGGGTAGGGATTCACATTATTTTACAGCTGTGGGTAGGGCGTTCCACATTGATGTGGCATAATTGCAAAACGTGTTTAGTCCCTTGTTTGAGCCGAATCTGTGTTGAACATTATTTGTGGAACTCCCTCTGGTGTTGTGGTTGTGGAATTCACTGACCTTTGGGAAGTATTTCGACATGTACATGGATATCTTAGTGGTGTAGTGTATCTTGTAGACCAGGCCCATTGCAGGTTGATGTACTCTGTCGTCTACTCTAAGCCATCCTAGGTTGTCAAAATGGGCATGGGTAAGGTGGGTTTTAGGAGTAAGGTCAAGCAGTAGCCTGACCAGTTTGTTTTGTGATGTTTGGAGCCTTGTTTTTAGTGCCTTTGAGGTGCTTTGGTACCATGAGGTGCAAGCATAGTCGTAGAACCCTTGAATGAGTGCTCCTGTTAGAGTCTTCAAGTTTGAACAGGCTGACTCTAGAGGCATGTGGCAGGGCCTCAGAACAATGACAGATTACAAAGGCACCTCCCTCAAACTGAACAGTGACATCTCCTTAGCAAATGATCTCAATTCCTTCTATGCGAGGTTTGAGGCTGTGAATAAAAACACCAGCCTACAAACCACGACAATGGGGGGGGGGGCCTGCTGATGGAGACTCAGTGTTCAGGGTAACAGAGCATGAGGTGAGACGGATCTTTAAAAAAGTGAATATCAGGAAGGCAGCAGGACCGGATGGCATCCCCGGCCGCGTCCTAAAAGTCTGTGCCGACCAACTGGCCCCGGTATTCACTGACATCTTCAACCTGTCCTTGGAACAGGCTGTCATCCCCACCTGTCTGAAGAAGTCCACCATCATCCCTGTACCCAAAAAATCTACGCCCGCTTGCCTCAACGACTACCGCCCTGTAGCCCTCACCTCCATAGCCATGAAGTGCTTTGAGAAGCTAGTGAAGGGCTACATCTGTTCCTCCCTCCCCATCAACCTGAACCCTCTGCAATTTGCATATCGCCCCAACAGGTCCACGGAGGACGCCATAGCCCATGTGCTGCACACAGCAGCATCACACCTGGACAAGAGGCAGGGGAACTATGTGAGAATGCTGTTCATCGACTACAGCTCGGCATTCAATACCATAGTCCCCTCCAAACTCATAGCCAAGCTCAGGGACCTGGGCTTGAACTATGACCTCTGCCAGTGGGTCTTGGACTTCCTGACGGGCAGACCCCAGGTGGTAAGAGCAGGCAACTGCACCTCCTCATCCATCACGCTCAACATACAGTAGGGGCCCCCCAGGGCTGTGTTCTGAGCCCCCTCCTCTACTCCCTGTACACACATGACTGCGTAGCACAGCGGAACAACAACACCATCATCAAATTTGCTGATGACACAGTAGTGGTGGGCCTGATCTCTGCCAACGACAAAAGGGCCTACCTGGAAGAGGTAGAGAACCTGTCACAGTGGTGTCAGGAGAACTGCCTCTCCCTGAACGTCAGCAAAACAAAAGAGATGATTGTGGACTTCAGGAGGTCGGGGGTCAAGGACTACAGCCCCCTCAGCATCGACGGGGCACCGGTTGAGAGAGTGAACAGTTTCAAGTACCTCGGAGCCCACATATCCGAGGATTTGACATGGACCACACACATTGACAGTGTTGTGAAGAAGGCACGACAACGCCTCTACTTCCTCAGGCGCCTAAGGAAGTTCCAAGTCAGTCAGAAGATCCTTAGGAACTTCTACTCATGTACAATAGAGAGCATCCTGACTGGCAACATCACCTCCTGGTTTGGGAATAGCACTGCACAAGACCGTAGCAGACTACAAAGAGCAGTGGCGGACTGGCCATCGGGACGTTCGGGACGAATCCCGATGGGCCGGAACCAAAGTGGACTGGTCCAAAAAAAAAAAAAAAAAAAAAAATTTTTTTTTTTTTTTTTTTGGGCCAGTGTGTGGGCCAGTGTGTGGGCCACTAATGTGGGCCGGTGTGTGGGCCAGTGTGTGGGCCAGTGTGTGGGCCAGTGTGTGAGTCGGTGTGTGGGCCACTAATGTGGGCCAGTGTGTGGGCCGGTGTGTGGGCCAGTATGTGGGACGGTGTGTGGGCCGGTGTGTGGGCCAGTATGTGGGCCAGTCTGTGGGCCGGTGTGTGGGCCAGTGTGTGAGTCGGTGTGTGGGCCACTAATGTGGGCCAGTGTGTGTGCCGGTGTGTGGGCCAGTATGTGGGCCAGTCTGTGGGCCGGTGTGTGGGCCAGTGTGTGAGTCGGTGTGTGGGCCACTAATGTGGGCCAGTGTGTGTGCCGGTGTGTGGGCCAGTATGTGGGTCGGTGTGTGGGCCGGTGTGTGGGCCAGTATGTGGGCCAGTCTGTGGGCCGGTGTGTGGGCCGGTGTGTGAGTCGGTGTGTGGGCCAGTGTGTGAGTCGGTGTGTGGGCCACTAATGTGGGCCAGTGTGTGGGCCGGTGTGTGGGCCGGTGTGTGAGTCGGTGTATGGGCCACTAATGTGGGCCAGTGTGTGTACCGGTGTGTGGGCCAGTGTGTGGGCCAGTGTGTGGGCCGGTGTGTGGGCCGGTGTAGTGTGTGGGCCGGTGTAGTGTGTGGGCCGGTGTAGTGTGTGGGCCAGTGTGTGGGCCAGTGTGTGGGCCGTATGTGGGCCGGTGTGTGGGCCATTATGTGGGCCGGTGTGTGGGCCAGTGTGTGGGCCGGCAATAAATCAATAAACAAGTTGCATAAACTAAATCAGATTAAAAATGATCACAGTTCTGGTTTGCCTTAAGATGCAGTTTAAGATGGGTCTTGAACATGGAGTATGTAGGGCACTCTCTAATCACAACTGGTAGGCTATTCCAGTAGTTACCACTTTTAACAGAGAACACAGTTTTTGCAATGGTAGTATACCGAAAAGGCACCTTACAGTCCCCTCTACTGATGGCCCTGGTGGTAATGCCAGTGTCTGCTTTCTGTTGGATGAACTCATTCAATGGGGGAGGGGCAAGTCCATGCAGAACCTTGTACATGAAGCAAGTATATTTGAAAACTTGGAAATTCTCGAAACTTAGCATGTTATGTTTTTCTAAAACATTACAGTGATGAAATGAAATTGGTTTCCTATCAAATACTTTTATGGCTTTTTTGTAGAGTAATTCTATTGGTGTAAGAGTAGTGACATATGAAAGAGACCAGTTGATAAAACAGTACTCGATGTGTGATAAAATCATTGAATGCAGAAACATCCTTGCAGCATTAACTGGCAGGCAGGGCCTGATCTGCCTGAAGTTTTCGATGTTAAACTTGACTGTGTTTGTCACTTTCTTCACATAACTTTTTGAAGGTCAATGTAGAGTCCAATGTGACCCCAAGATACTTGAATTAATATACAATGTCCAGCTCCGCCTCTCCCAGAAACACATTAGAGTGAGTGACCTCTACTGGTGATTTTGTGAACATCATACACACTGTTTTCTTGGTGTTAAGTGAAAGACATGCTTTTGTTAGCCAGTCTTGAATGAGACATGAGACATCAGTGAATGAGATTCACGTTTCCTCCCAACCGCGAGTAGGCCTAGAAGCGCAGAAATGGAGAATGCAAAAAAAGAAAGGGTGGAGCTGAAAAAGCTAGAATTGCTAGTAAAAGACGCAGAACAATGTTCTAAAATTACAGACATGTTTAGTAGAGGAAGGGCTGGCGTTAGAGTAGCTGCTGCTGCTAATGATGATGAAGTTCAAGTGGAAGGACAGGTGCGTGCAGTAGCCTAGTGCATATTCTACTGTTGGTGTGTGCCGGTTCATGAGGGCTAGCTAGCCTATACTAGTTCTTGCAGTGATTTCAGTCATTCTATTACAAGACAATGTGCTTTCCGTATTCCTGATTCCTTACAGCACGTGGACGTAAATAGTCGTGACTCGTGACGTTTTTTATCTGACTAAAAGTTTAGTTAGCAATGTTAGGACTAGTGCCCACCACAGCATCAGAAGCTAAAGTGCTAACCTAGAGAGCCAATCAGAACCTAGGACGGGCTGCAAATTAATTGGCTACTAATATTATAATAGTAAATACTCAAATAAAATACTATTATGTTCCCTTTCAAATTTTCATGTTGATATAATATTGGTAATCTAATTGATTGAATTGATTAGTTGCCATTTTACATGCTTAAATAAGATGTACCTTAGAATTCCCAACAGTTAGCCATGTTCTCGATTAGTCTCATCTACATGTTTGTAGATAACCACAGCTAACTAGCTTAAGCTAACAACTAGGTCAACTACTACCCCGTAGTTAAACAAATGTGATTGCATATAACAGCTAACTGCTACAGCTAAGTTGGTAGTTAGCCTATTCCATTAATGTTGAATGTATTTATGAAGGTTGTTGATGGTGGTTGGCGCTGAATAGCAGACATGATTCCGTCAGTCTGCCACAGGGAAGCTGTGTTTGCTGATGCTGCTCACGACCACCAGTAGCGTATGACTGTGTGAGTGTTAATGCTTGATGGTTTCTGTGAAGCGCTTTGTGGAACAATGCTGATATACAGTTAAGAATGAGTAATTCGCTTTTGGTTTTTAAGAAAATGGTTTGTAAAGCTATTTTTGAAAACTACAAGGGTGAATAATACTGTTTTTCTTTTGCTATTTTCTTTTAGAATACTGTTTTGGAGTCTTAATTTTTAATTTGTGTTAAGAATATAGGACAGGCATAGGCTATATAAGCATTGCTTCAGTCTGTACCTTCTCATCACTGTAAAATCAAATATTGTTAAATGATGGTGTATATTGTATTGTGTGAGATGATGACTGAATAAACTACTACTACTACTACTACTACTACTACTACTACTACTACTACTACTACTACTACTACTACTACTACTACTACTACTACTACTACTACTACTACTACTTTGGGTGTTTTCAAAAGGCTGAAAAACGCTGTATGAATTCAAGCCATTATTATTGATTGCTGATGTTCTTCTTATGCAGTTGACTCTGAGGAAAGAGAGAGCGCCCAGTCCAGCACAGCTGACCCTGAGGGGAGAGAGTGCCCAGTCCAGACAGACAGACAGACAGAGAGAGAAAGAGAGAGACACAGAGAGAGAGACACACAGAGAGACACACAGAGAGAGGGAGAGACACAGAGAGAGACACACACACACACACACACACACAGAGAGACACATACACAGAGAGAGAGAGAGAGAGAGAGAGAGAGAGAGAGAGAGAGAGAGAGAGAGAGAGAGAGAGAGAGAGAGAGAGAAACAAGCTCTTGGAATGGGTGTCTGGGAGGAAGTGGGGGGTCTTTCGATGTTGATTAAACGGCAAGCAACTAATGTCATGAGTGCCAAATTAAAGGACAATAAATCCAATCTAACTGAAATTGTGTAGCACAGACCTTTTCTATGGATCAAAACCTCAATATTATTATGGTGTAGTTAATACTTCATGTATCCTTAATCCCTAGGCTAATGAGGCACTAAGATGTTAGTAAAAAAAAAAACATATGCCAATGACAGGAAGTAACGGTATATGTATGTGTGTGTCTCTGTGTGTGTGTGTGTGTGTGCACTGTGCATGAGTGCACATCTAGGGGCGGTGTGTAGATTTGGTCTCCCTGATGTTGACTCCTTAGCCACAGCCTTGGGTTGTTTAATACTGGACAAGTGTTTCATAACGGCCGTTGTGTGGGCCGGTTTCGGGGCCGGTGCGTGGGCCGGTGTGTGGGCTGGTGCGTCTGAATGTCCCGGGCTGAATTTGTGTCCCAGTCCGCCACTGACAAAGAGTGACACGTTCAGCCGAACGCACAATTGGAGGGGGGCTTCCCACCCTCCAGAACATTTACAACAAGCAGTGCAAGGGGAAGGCTAAGAGAATTATTAAGGACTCGAGCCACCCGAACAACTGCCTCTTTGAACTGCTGCGGTCAGGCAAGCGATACCGGAGTCTTAAGGCGAGCACGGAAAGACTCAGAAGAAGCTTCTATCCCCAGGCCATCAGGCTGCTAAACCAACAATAAACACTATGCAACAACCATCAAATGCACACAGCACACACACCCACACGCACACACTCACTTAAACAAACAACACACTGCAGCACCCACTCTCCACACTTTAGATCACACAAACACACTTTATATTGATTGATAAAGGATTTGCACTACAACTCGTACACCTACTGTAAATTGTACCTAAATTGCACCTCATCCCATTTCTGCCTTGCACTATATAGTATTGTATATTAGTACACTGCACAGTATTGTATATTATATGGTAACTCAGTTGCGTCTATTCTGCATCGAACATTGTACATATGTCTATACTGAACACTGTGACCTCATTTTTTTACTTCTAATTTACATGCTATACTATGTTATTTTATTTCATGCTTATCTTGTCTTGCACAGTCTCTGGAGCGCAACAGTAAGAAGCATTTTGTATAAAAGTATTCTGTACTTCTGTATGACAACTATTAAAGAAACTTGAAGGTATTCTTGAGATCCTGTACAAGAATGTTGTTCGTTGGTTGACTTTTTTGTATTACATTGGTTGCCATTTTGTCACAGGAAAGATTTGCCTCTAGAATGGAGCCCAGGTAGGTAATTTTATCTTTCCTTGTGACAATATTGTCACCCACTGTAACTGAGAAGCCGTCGGTGTTGCTGAGTTTGTTATTTGATCCGAAGAGAATGGACTCTGTTTTACCCAGGTGTAATGATAGTTTGTTATCAGCGAGCCAGGTGCAGATTCTGCCGAGTTCAGAGCTGAGGGCTTTTTCAACCTGCAACTTGTTCTTGTCAGAGACCAGCAGGGCTGAGTCGTCCGCGAACAGGAACAAGTTGCAGTCACAAGCTGATGACATGTCATTTGCATAAATTAGGAACAGTAACGGTCCTAGTATGCTTCCTTGTGGAACACCACAGCTCACTGGGAGGGGGTGGGTAGTGTACCGTTTACCTCCACCATCTGTTCTCTCCCCTCCAGGTAGGATTGCATCCAGCTCTAACAATACAGTACAGCTCAATACTAACAACTGCTAAGAGGATTAAGACCAGAAAAAGTATTACGTCTTGTTTACAAGGGTCCTCCATTTTCAATTCATCAAGTAATTTATGACATATGTAGCAGTCTGAAAAATATGGTCTATTATTCAGAACTGCTGACTTGTGTTTTATATCCCTTTTGTACACAAAGACATGATTGATATTCCCACGAGCAATGATATGAGTTTCTCTTCCTTCTATCGGCTGGAGTATGGACCGTACACAGTATCGCTGGATCATATTCAACACCCTGCCCTGTGTGACTAGTAGGCGGGACCAGCAGGGGGCGGTGTCTGGCAGAGAGTGTCGGAGAGAGATGGGACGTGATATATGGGGGAGGAAGACGGAAGGAGACCTCTTCGGCGTTGAACTTGAATACGAACAGTCGCAACAGACGGGGGCTCAGGAGAGCCCTGTTGCAGAAGTTATGTTGGAGAGCCCCGTGGGATAGCGACGGGTGATAGAAAGTACTTGCTAGTGGACGAGATATCCTAGAAGTACCAGCGATAGTGTGTGAGCAAACAGTGCAGAGCCAAGCACTAACAATCGGGTTATAGTAGTTACTGTGTGCGGTATAAGTAACGTGCGGCTAACAACATATCAAAGTCCTTAACAATCGGGTTATAGTAGTTACTGTGTGCAGTATAGAGTGCGAGCCCTGAGACGCATGTGGGCCTACAACCGTTCTGCTCCAGCTGCCTTCAATCAGTGTGCCGGTTAACGACGACCAGACCTGCACCTGGCTGCCTGCAACCTACGGGAGTTCGTCCCGTCCAGCAGGGGTCGTCATCACTCAGCACACGCTCTCAGCCGGCGCTGCCTCTCTGCCCCAGCTCCGCCTGCTAGCACCCTCACCGAGAGCGTTTGACGCCATCTTGGCGAGGCGGCCATTTCGGATGAGTACAAATGGGCATTGAAGCGCCCAAGCTATTACACAGTATACAGTGTGGTGCAGCCTGCGGGCGAAATTAACGTTGCTACTACCGTTCTATAGGGGTACCCCAAACAATACATGCCGGCATTAAGATAGGACTTTTACTGGTATTTTGTGGGCCCACCCTTTGCTTTCTGTTTATTTCTTTTGAGTGTGATACCGTGTTGATGTAATAATATTTTCCCATTCAGTGAACCCTTCTATTCCTCCCCTATGTTCTCCCTTCTTTCCCCCTATTACGGAGTACTAGAGCAGTATATGTAAACCCTTAGGGAAGGTATTGATACTGTGTCTAGCCCAGACGTGGGCAGCACTTAGTCTGGGTACAGTGAGAGCACTTGGTGCCTAGGCGTAATTACATAATTACCAGACTGTAATGATTGTGTAAGGATAACCATGGTGCAATAATCACCAGACCGTACCTATGGTGTAATGAGAACAATGGTGCAATAATAATCACACTGAAAGGGAGCACGGTGTGTGTGTCTTTTATTGAGCCTAATCTTAACCCTTTTGATGCGGGTAACATATATATTATTCACCCCTTCCTATTTAACCTTCCCTTTCCTACTGTAAGGTTTCTGGTGTTACTGAGGGAGGGTACTGCTTGCGGGGGGAACCAAGTTATTTATTTACCATCCAGTCATTAGGTGTGGGGGGTGCTAAGGGGACAATTGGGGAGAGTGAGGGCGTGTTGGGGAGTACTGCTGACTGCCCTGGAAGAGAGATGAAGACCAGAGTACCGGACAAGGTTTGTAAATCCTGGGCCTCATACACTCCCACTGCCAGCCTCCAGTTGACGCTCCTGACCCCAAAGACAGAGGTGCAGCTAGCCAAAGTTCTACTGTGTCTCGCTACCTAGTGACCGTGCACCACAGTTCCCACGAAGCAGGGATAATCCACCCTGCTACACATACAAGACATACAATTATATACTGACACTTTTATCCAAAGCGATTTACAAGTTATGACAGGTCAGCATATAATTTCAGGACTATTGTGAGCCCCGAAAAAACTTGCCATATACAAGGCACATATTCTTCACACGAGCACAGAAACAGTCAGAAACAATAGATGCCTATGTCACGGATTTAAAGTATAAAGCCAATGATTGTGAATTTGGTCAGTTGAACGAATCCCTGATAAGAGACAGGATAGTGTGTGGCATAACTAATGACCAAGTGAGAGGCAGACTGTTAAGAGAATCAGATCTGACACTAGCAAAAACCTTGGATATTTGCCGTGCGAGTGAGATCACAACCAGTCAAGTGAAAGCACTGACAGAAGAGGTGGATGTGAACAGACTGAGAACAGTCAGGCCAAAAGACATTAAAGTTGCAGATAGCACAGGTCATACTGAACCAGATGAGTCAAGTTGCTACAGATGTGGTTACAGACATGGAACAAGGACATGTCCGGCAATTGGGCAAACATGTAAATCATGCCACAAGAGAAATCACTTTGCCAAGGTGTGTAGAGCGCAGGGCCCACCACAGCACCAATATAAAAAAAAGCTGCATGCAATTGAGCAGAGTGAGAGTGATGAGGAGGAAATGTTCATTGGCACAGTCGAAGTGGAGCAGGAAAAACACATCAGACTGATGGAGACAAAATTCAAGGAAAATCCGTGGAATGAAACAGTGAGGATAAACAGAAAAGCAGTGACTTTCAAACTGGATACGGGCGCTGACTGCAACGCCATGTCAGTGAAAACGCTGAATGAACTGGACGTTAGAGGCAGACTCAGGGTGAGCAAATGCAAACTAGTTGCTTTCTTTGGGCAAAATATTTCACCACTGGGCAAGAGAGCACTGACATGTGAGTACAAAGGCCAAAAGCATAATATAGAGTTTGAAATTACACAGCAGGATGTACCAGCTACACTAGGCGAAGCCACTTGTGAGAAACTAGGTTTAGTAAAGAGAATGCATGACAATTTCCAAGGAAAGTGACATTCTTAAGGATTATGATGATCTGTTCAGTGGACTGGGCTGCTTACCCGGTCAGCATCATATTCAAGTTGACCCCACTGTTACACCTGTAGTGCATGGTCCCAGGAGGGTCCCAGTCATGCTCAGAGACTGGGTAGTTGAGGAACTAAAGCTCATGGAGAAATTGAGGGTAATAACAAGGCAGATTGAGCCAACTGAGTGGGTTAACAGTATGGTAACTGTGGTCAAACCAAATAAAATCAGAATCTGCATGGATCCTAAGGACTTAAATGAAGCTATTAAACGGGAGCATTACCCATTGCTCACTGTGGAGGAAGTAGTTTCCCGTATGCCAAACGCCAAGTTCTTCTCAGTGTTAGACGCTAATCAGGGTTTTTGGCAAATAAAGCTTGACGAAGAAAGTTCAAAGCTATGCACCTTTAACACTCCCATAGGTAGGTACAGATTCTTACGTCTACCGTTTGGTATTTCATCTGCGCCAGAGGTGTTTCAAAGGGCAATAGCACAGATGATTGAAGGTCTAGAAGGTGTCGTAAACATCATAGAGACACCAAGGAAGAGCACGACCACAGGGTGCAGAAACTGTTAGACAGAGCAAGGGAATACAACTTGAAACTGAACAGGAACAAGTGCGCTGTCAGGACAAGTGAAATAAGATACATAGGACACATACTCAGCGCCAGTGGGCTGAAACCAGATGGGGAGAAGGTGAGAGCAGTGACACAAATACCCCTACCACAGAACAAACAGGACCTGCTCAGGTTCAATGGTATGGTTCAATATCTCACCAAGTTCATACCAAATCTGTCAGATGTCAGTGCACCGTTAAGGAAGCTGCTTGAAAATGACATAGAGTGGCACTGGGAGGAACCACAAAACAGGAGTTTTGAACAAATCAAACAGCTGGTCACTAATGCTCCAACCCTGAAGTTTTATGACGTCAACAAACCAGTGACTATGTCAGTAGATGCCAGCTCAGAAGGCCTTGGAGCGGTCCTACTACAAGATGAGCAACCTGTAGCTTTTGGGTCTAGGTCTCTCACTGACTGTCAGCGCAGGTATGCCCAGATAGAAAAAGAGCTACTTGCTATAGTCTATGGATGTGATAAATTCCATCAGTATGTTTATGGAAAAAGCATAGACGTTGAGAGCGACCACAAGCCTTTGGAGAGCATCTTTAAAAAGCCTTTACACCAAGCTCCTATGAGGCTACAGTCAATGCTGCTTAGGTTGCAAAGGTACAGCCTAAAAGACACCTACAGGCCAGGCAAGGAACTTCATATTGCAGATGCTCTAAGTTGAGCGTTCCTGAAAGATCAGAAAGAAAATCTATTGGAGAAAGACTTGGAAGTGAATATGATCACTCTGCAGCTGCCGATATCAGAGGAGAAACTCCGCAACGGCAGAAGACCCCCGAAATGCAGCTACTAAAAGAAACCACACTCAAGGGATGGCCGAAAGACAGAAGTGCTGTACAAAATGAAATTCAACCCTATTGGACATTTAAAGAAGAAATCTCACACGCAGATGGTCTGATGTTCAAGGGAGCGAAGACAAGAAATGATTAACAAAATCCATGAGTCACACTTAGGAATTGTTAAGTGCAAGGAAAGAGCCAGAGACATTTTATATTGGCCATGCATGTCTTCACAAATTGAGGAGATGGTATCTCAGTGTGCCATATGTAATGAGAACAGGAACAACAATCAGAGAGAACCGTTGCTCCCACACCCAGTACCAGACAGACCGTGGTCAAAAGTAGGGAGTGATCTCTTTCATTATAAGGGATCTGAGTTCCTGCTGTGTGTGGACTATTTCTCAAAGTTCCCGGAAATCACAAAACTGAGAGACACTACCAGTGGCAGTGTCATTGTCGGACTGAAATCAATATTTGCCAGACATGGCATTCCTGATGTTGTCTTCACGGATAATGGTCCTCAGTATTCCAGTGCTGCGTTCAAGGACTTTGCAGAAAGCTGGGAATTCATCCACACCACGTTGAGTCCCGGTCATGCCCAGTCAAATGGGTGTTGTGGCTGAGTAGTCGTTAACACAGCAGGAGACGTTATTTCCAGTTTCAACAGGCAATTTATTTAAGGACAGAAGGTTTAACAGCAGAAGCTATGGATCAGCAGACGGTCACCACAGTTGAAGAAAAACACTCTCACTTCTCAATCCCTCTGCTTGTCCCATAAATCCCTTCTCAGCCCTGCCCCCCCATGACAGATATGATGACGTGACATATTATATCAGATATGACATGACGTACATTAAAATGACACATAGATTTAACATCGAAGAGAGATGCGATTGAGTGAGATGTGTGTGTGTATATGTGTGTGTGTGAAAGAGAGAGTCAAGATTAGTGAGATGTGTGTGTGTATATGTGTGTGTATGAAAGAGAGAGTCAAGATTAGTGAGATGTGTGTGTGTATATGTGTGTGTATGAAAGAGAGAAAAGGACAAGATATGATGTACAAGATTAAAAGCACACGATATGATGTACAAGATTAAAAGCACACGATATGATGTACAAGATTAAAAGCACACGACGTGATGTACTGAAATGTCTATCTGCCTATCTCAAAGTTGTTTTAAGAACATCAGCCAGACCGTCTTTCAGTACTGCTTAGTTGACCTATATTAAACTAGTTCACTTCATATACACATTTTCCCCAACATTCCCCCATTTGGGGCTATCCCTAGTCCCACCCAAATCATATAACCAAGAAAATGTGAACGTCTAACTAAACGAGAAACCATATTTACATAATACAAGTTTAAATGCCTAATCTAAACAAGAAACCTAATACATTTTAAATGTCTAACTAAACAAGAACGCTTACTTCATTCACTGGACCCCTAACGGACCAACAAAGGCTGACTACCGTTCTCACAATAAACACAAAACCGCTCAAAACAAGAGTAATAATAAAACACCAAAAAAAAATACCCCAACTTATAATCCTAACCTGACAGACAAATCCCCCCAACCTCCACCGCTTACCAAATGAGCCACAGTTCCGGCCGGAAACCGCGACTCTCATCAGGGAAAGGAGAAGTTGACCGTCAGAACTAAACATAGAACATCCCTCCCCCAAAAAAAATGACATTGTCTCTTCCATAACATTGAGTCCTAGTGTCCATCGCTCAGCCCCCCTTCCATGCCCACGCCATAGTCTCTTCACCGTATTGCCAAAAGTCACATTTTGCCAATACAGCAACCACCACGCCACACCTCCAGTCCCCGTAGAAGCATGTCCCCATGCCTGGACGGGAGGCGCTGGTCCCGACCTCACCACGTGTCCCCCCATCTTCGACGGGAGGTGCCCATCTTTCCCACTGCGTCTTTGTCCCTTCAGTCCCCAGAACCGATCCCCAGAACACTTCTTCTCAATGCTTCCTCAGGCTCAGAACCGACACTCCGCACCATTCCATACCGATGCCCCTTCCCATTCCGGTTTGACCAGGACCATGAGTAAAATAAACAAAAATAATAAAAAATAAACCATCACTCAGACCATCCCCCGTCACTCTTAAAGGAAAGAACCAATACAAAATGTCTTCAAAAAACCTTTACATGTTTTTTTTTTTTTTTTTTTTTTGAAGTAAAAGGAATAAAACAAACAAAACTGAACCAAACAGAAAGAAAATGTCCCTTCCTCACCATACGCCTAGTTAAAGGAATAAAACAAACAAAACTGAACCAAACAGAAAGAAAATGTCCCTTCCTCACCATACGCCTAGTTAAAGGAATAAAACAAACAAAACTGAACAAAACAAAAAGAAAATGTCCCTACCTCACCATACCCCTAATCCTCTATCCCCTCGTCTCCCTCTAAGGCAGCATAAAGCTGAGGGCATGGCCCGATTTGTGGCTCAATCTCTTTCTGCCCCACCATCAGCATTCGGCTCGTTACGTGTGAAGTTACCAGCCTACCCAAGAGAGGCATACCACAACAGAAAAGGAGAACCAATATCAACCCTGCCACCCCAATGGATATCCCCGTCTGCATCACTATGCTTCCCCACTGTCCCAATCTTTCCAACACCCCACTCCCCCACCATTCTTCATTCCGGCCAGAATTCCCCCTCAACTCCTCCCTCAAATCCTTCAGCTTAGCCATGGCCTCGGAGAACTTTCCCCCTGGCCCCACATTCGTCGGAATGAATGTGCAGCAGTACTGTCCAAACATGGAACAGACTCCACCCTTCTCCGCCATTAACCAGTTCAGAGCCTGTCTATTCTGCCACGCCACCGTACTGGTCGCGTGCATCTGGTCCCCCATTGCATCCAACGCCTCCTCGGTGTAGTTGAGATACCGCTGCTGATTGTAAAACAAATAGTTGATCCACCCGGTGTTCTTATTGACCGATATCCATGGCAGAATAGACTCAAACCCTGCCGCAATCTCATTCTTAGCCATGAACTCGGCTGGAATGCCCCTTGGCTGTCCTATGCTGTCCAGATACACCCTTGGGTCTGCCTTGTAGCTACGCTTCGTTCGAGAGATAGGAGACTCAGAAGGTCCTTCCGTCACTGATAATGGTAGGACCACCATTGGCATGATCGCCTGAACCCGGGCACATCTACCTGACCAATCTAAAGGAAGTGT
This sequence comes from Notolepis coatsorum, assembly GCF_963971535.1. Taxonomy (NCBI): domain Eukaryota; kingdom Metazoa; phylum Chordata; class Actinopteri; order Aulopiformes; family Paralepididae; genus Notolepis; species Notolepis coatsorum. Next base: position 130,347,633 of record NC_140175.1, read on the forward strand.
ATTCCTCAACCTCCTACCGCCGCAGAGCCAGTATTGGTCCGCCAGTGCTATATCCTGGACATGAAAAGGGCAAGCTACAGGCCATGGGTTGGTATCCACTCCCTTTAACACGACCCCGTGTCCACACTTTCCTTCTTTCGTGCAGTTAGTCGTGATGCTCCAAATAGTAGTGCACCGCCCCTCTGCCACCTCCCCTACGTCCCGGGTCCCCTCCTTTTGCAAGCACTCGAAATCCTTGGTCAGCCATAGTTTGACACCTCTGGGTATTGGCAACCCCGTCGCTACCCCCTGCACACGTACATCCAATTTCCTACAACGTTCCCGCATAGTGACATCCTTGAAATCCGTGACGTTTCCTGCCGCCTTAAAACGACTAGAGCCGAGAAACCCCAAACACTCTGCCTCGCACCAAGGGCGACTATTATGGGGCCCCTCCCATGCCTCTGCGTCCCTGTCACACTGAGCCCAACTGAACTTCGTGCCCTTCACCAGCAGCCTATCCGGACGTGCCTTGGAGCAGACATAACAATCCTCTATCTGATTCTGCGCGCTCGTGTACTGGACCCACTTAAACCACTCATTCCCTAAAGCCGCCCTATACATCGGGTCAGCCTCCGGGTCTTCCTCGTCATAGTCATAGTCGCCCCCATCTTGTTCCCCGGAAGGAAGCAAACCCCTCAACCTGGCCCAGAGTGAGCCCACTGAGTCCCTCAACGTTCCGGCTGTCCTCTGGAACATATCCTGTCCCCCCACCTCTTCCGACTCAGTGTCCTTGACCTCCCTTTTTCCCCTCACCCCTGTCCCCTGTGCTTGGTTCGGGACAGGCTCAACCCTCCTATCTACCCCCACAACCCGATCCTCGTTAGTATAGTGGTAAGTATCCCCGCCTGTAACGGGGGAATGGTCAAAATCAAAAACATGCCCTTGCGGTCCTCCGGGAAACACCCCTTTTGGTTGTAGTCTTATCTTCTCCCCCCCTTCCTCGATGGAGGGCAGAGGGGGCGCCTGATTCTGAGCCTGGTCATGAAAGCCTGCCGGTACTTGAGCCTGAGCGGGACCCCGTGGGACTCCTACCCACTCAAACCCGTCATCCTCAAGGACGGGTCGACCGTGACGGTTCTCAATGACGTCGTTGCCCCCGGCCGACCGTCCGCACACTGCTGCCAACATCTGCGGGAGCATCAGCAGGCACTGCACCTTCCAGTTGCCGTCTCGGGCCCTCCATGTCGGGTTCTGCATAACTGCGATCGATTGTATCCCCCAAGAGATCGCCGCTGGCCTTTATGCAGTGATTGAAGTGGAACCAGGTCGCTGATCCCTTGACTTGGACTGCCGTTCCAGTTGATCGGATCACCTCGTACGGGCCCTCTCTCCGGGGTGCTGACCACTTTCTCTTGTGGACCTTTCCGAAGACCAGGTCCCCAGGGATCAGCCTCGGTTTGGTGGCTTCCTTCTCCGCCTCCTTCACCCCCCTTTTCTCCTTTCTCTGCTCCTGTCGAAACACAGCTTCATGTATTTTAGTCACTTGCTGAAGATATTTTTTCAGATCTTGCTCAAAAATATCTAATGCCGGGCCCCTAGCCAGGTGTCTAAATGGCGGTGCTGGCATGCTGCGGCCTGTAAGCATTTCATGCGGTGTTAGCTGTGTTTGGCGGTTTACGCTGCTTCTAATAGCCATCAGAGCAAGTGGCAAAGCATCAATCCAGTTAAGCTTAGTTTGCATACAGATTTTCAACAGTTTGTTTTTAATGACCAGATTGGCCCTTTCCACCTTTCCCTGCGACCCGGGACTATAGACACAGGAAAGGCGCTGTCTTATACCTAATTTCTGCATCAGCCCTTTAACCACCTTGTCGATGAACTCGCGGCCATTATCGCTTTGTAATATCGTGGGAATTCCAAATCTCGGAACGACCTCGCGACACAGGGACTTGATCACTGTGTCCGCGTTCTTGTGTTTAGATGGAATGGCCTCAATCCAGCGACTAAAGCAGTCCTCTACTACCAGGAGGTATCGTTTGCCCTGCACTGGCGTTATCATCGCTTTGACCCTTTTAACCTCCTTCCAGTTAAGAGTACCCTCCTCCCGTTCGGATGCACTCCTTCCCCTACTTAGATGCACCTCTCCCCGTAAGGTTTAGGCAGTCCGCTACGACGCAACAACCAGCTCCTTTCTTAGGACTGCCTTGTCCGATGTCGGCCCCTCTCCCCCAACAGAGATGCAGGTCTCCACTTCCGGCGGTAAGGTCTCCTCTCATGAACGGAAGCAGTCCCCTTATTTTACCTTCAGGTGCAGTTTAAGGCTGGGTCCCTTTCCAACCTTAGGAGAGACAATCCAGATTCCTCTGAATTGACACCCCTTACCCTTCTGCTTCCCAGTGGTTCTTTTTAAACCTGCTGATCACAGAAGCACAACTCGCCTACTAACCCTGTATCGGTTAGTAAGGTTACTGTGGCCTGACTGTACATTGAGCCAGGTGCATTCATGCCACTGTTGTCCAGTCACTCACGGTCCCACATCCCGTGTGTCTGTGACTATAAACAGGGTCATAACGCTCTCCCAACCGGCTGGCGACCCAGTCGATAGCGACCTCATAGTCCGTCATCAAGTCAGGACCCCAAGCGTCTGACTGTCCGTAGTACCTATCAGCCACTCAGTTTAGAAACCGACGGTCTTGTCCCCACCCCGCTTGCTCCGGGCATGGAAATATTGACCGTTTTCGCCAGCCTTGCCTGTTCACGGCAGGAGCTGTGCCCCTTCCGGTGCACCGCCCTGCTCCTAGGTGTGGACTGTCGTCCACGTACCACCCAGTGCCCACACCAACTTACGTGCAACGTTTCCTGGGCCGACTAGACGGTACCACAGTGGTATGTTATTTCATACCTCGTTACGCACGAGGGCCTTCAGTTTCTCCCCAGCACTATAGGATTGTGTTTAACGTGCGCCCAGACTCTTGCGAGCCCACTGCCGCCTGTTACAGACTAGAGGTTCGGGGTGCCTACCCCCTCCCTAATCTGTGTAGTCCATAATCAGGTGTCTGAATGGTCCCTCAGGGAGGGGTGTGTAAGCCGCCACTGTCGGTACTCCTTTGCGCACATTGCCCTGTAAGCATGTTAAACACCTGGCTAGTGTAACGTCAATTTGTGCCTGAAGCTTTGGGGACCAAAATCCCATTTTCGTGATTCGTCTCAGGGTCTCTGCTCTTCCACAGTGATCAACACCATGAGCCTCAGGTATCACCAAGGACAGAAGATCGATGGAGGCGACTATCAAACCGTTATGACTCCTCCACAGACCATCTGCCCCCCTTACAGCCCCCCTCTCCGTCCACGACTGTTTCTCGGCCTGCGTGGCTGAGTCCTGAAGATCACTCAAATTATCCTCAGTTACCTCAGTCGTCAGTTCGGCCGCAAACATCAGAACAGCCGTGGACGGCACCGCAGCCGCCGCCTTCGCGGCCTCGTCCGCCGCGTTGTTTCCCGTCGTCACAAAGGACAGGTCTTTTCTGTGTGCCTGGCACTTTACGATAGCAATGCTTTTGGGCAACTTTACAGCCTGAATAAGCGCCACAACCTGCTTGTGGTGAAGGATCGGTGAGCCGTCCGATTTCTTAAAGCCTCTTGCCTTCCAAATGGCCGCGAATAGGTGGCATACGCCATGCGCATAAGCAGAGTCTGTAAAGATGTTAACCGTGCGATCTTTAGCTATTATGCATGCTTCTGTTAGTGCTATTAGTTCTGCAAGCTGGGCCGAACATGGTTGCATGCATTGTCCGGCCTTTCTTGTTAGTGTTTCTCCGTTAGGTTTGCACTGTACGACGGCGTATCCTGACCTTAAATTTTCCCCCTCCCGATAGCAGGACCCATCCACAAAAAGCGAGAGTTCTGCTATCGCGAGCGGGTCGACTCCCAAATCAGGACGGAGTTTCACGAAAGCCTGTACCTCCACCTCGCACTCATGCGGTTGACCCTCGCTCGGGAGTGGTACCAGATCCGCCGGGTTACTGCCGTGGCATGTTTTTATCGTAACATCCGAGTACTGCAGGAGCCTCATGTAAGCCTGTTGCCGTTGGCTGGTCAGAACAAATTTGCCTCTTTCAATCAAGTTTGCCAATTTGTGATGTGTCCAAATGCAAATGTCATATCCCATTGTCACGGCCGTTGCTTTCTCATACATCAAATGTGCTGCGGCCAGGGCCTGATAACAAGGTGGCAGACCCTGCTCTACCGGCGAAAGAGCTCTAGAGTAATATGCTATCGGTTGTTTTTTCCCACTCCCCCCCTGTGTTTGAGTCAGGACAGCTGTCGCATGCTGCGCTCTATGTGAGACGAATAGGTGGAAACACTTCTCATAATCCGGCAGCGCCAGGGCAGGGGCCTGTAACAACCGACGCTTAATGTTTATGAACGCGTCCTCCCCCTCCTCGGTCCATGTCAAGGGAGCGCGAAGCTTGTCTGTACCCGCCTCTTTTATCATCATCCTCAACGGCGCTGTCGCTATCGTATAGTCCTCCACCCACTCAGAGCTGTACCCAGTCATCCCTAAAAACGTCATCATCTGTCGGACCGTCAATGGCCTAGGTGCCTTGGATACAGCTTCGAGCTGCATGGGTGAGATGTTTTTTATGCCCTTTTGAATGACGCGAGACAAGTACTCAACTTTTGGCTGGCAGTACTGCAGTTTTGAACGGGATGCCTTGTGGCCTCCCACGGCCAATCCACTCAAAACTTTGATGGAGTCCTCATGGCACTGCTGACGTGTATCCGAGCAGATTAGAATGTCATCTGCATACAGTAAGACCGTGCTGAGTAGTGTGTCGCACACTCCTTGCAAGTCTTCCTTGAGCGCCTTCGAGAAGTAATGTGGCGAGTGCGCGAACCCTTGTGGCAACCGGGTGTAAGAGTATTGTTTCCCCCTGTGGGTAAAAGCAAACTACTGATACTGAGACTCTTTTTCCAATGGAACACTGAAGAATGCCTGCGTGAGATCAATGACCGTATAGTACTGCGAGCTACTCGGGATGTTTGTCAGGAGGGTGTGTGGATTAGCGACTTCCGCCTCTGGTCCAGACACCACGTCGTTCACCGCCCTCAAATCGTGTACCAGTCTGTACCTAGCCCTGTCCGCCTTTAGCACTGGGTGGATAGGTGTATTACATCTGGATTTGAAAGGGACGAGCACTCCCCCCTTTAACAGTCCCTCAATCTGATGTGATATAGCTTCCTCCGACTCTGGCTTCATTGTATACTGTCTGATAAAGGGTGGTCTACAACCCTTCTTTAACCTGACCTTCACTGGCTGTGCCGACAATATTAGACCCACATCTGTGTCGTGTTTTGACCACAACCGTTCTGGGGTGCGCGCCAACATGTCCTGTTCCAGCAAAGCATCCGCCTCTGGAATAACGCAAGGGTCTCCTGGTAATCTGATTACTTGCGGTTTTGCCAAAACTGAAAAGGAAATCATTATTTTTATGAAACTCCCATCTGCGCTGTTCCAAATTAGCGGAGATTCCGTGGAGACCCACCTTTGAGTCTCGGATTCCTGTATCATTGAACCTAGATGTTCGGATTCGTAACCAGGATTTATTCTCAGAGTGATGTGTGGGGCGGCGTCTCTTAGTCTATGTTGTTCCCGTAGATACTTACTCGTGTTAACCCTCAACGCCGCGCCCTGTCTCCCTACAATTATCGTAGATGAGTTAATCTGCACCTGCTCGGGCTGTCCCTGCAACCATGCCTTGTTCCTAACTAGGTCACTATTCGTCAAATACTGTAGTGTGCAATGTGCCTCCATGTTTGTTTGTCTAGACTGAGGCAGTTGGGTTTTCAGAAATGGCTCCCAGGGGTCACAGACCCTTTGCAGCTCTGCATCTATGTTGCCCAGCCAGAACACAGTGGCCTCTTTCTCCCCTGTCCCTTGTAACATCATTTGGTACACGTCTTGTTCAATTTGAATCCCCTCAGGCGTACATAGGATTTTACAGCCTAGTTTACACATTGCATCTCGTCCCAAGAGATTGCGCAGGGTGCTGTCCGAAATTAATACAGGTATTGTTATGGTCTTGTTGTTATACGTCATAGAGATTGGATCTGACGTGGGTATTAATTGTGTTTTTCCCGAGAATCCGACCGTCCGAACATACTGTCCAGACTGGGGTAAGTGAGCGGCGTATTTTTGCTTTATGCAGGAAAAACCTGCTCCAGTGTCTGCCATCATCTCTGTTAATTTGCCCTCCACTAGGACCTGCAGAATAGGTTCTTGCTCAGCTCCCTTGGAAACCACAATCATTTGATTTCCCCCCGTCGCATTCTCTGGGCACCCCTAGTGATTACCCCCCTGGTTTCGGGGCCCTCCTGTCTCCCCCTGGTTGTAGGGCCCTTGTGACTCCCCCTGGCGCACGGGTCTTCCATACTCCGAGCCGGGACGGTATGGTTGCCCACATCTAATTTCCCTGTGTCCCTGCATGCCGCAGTTCCAACAGTGGAAACGGGGAAACTGTTGTTCGTTCCCCGGTCCCTGTGTAAACCGTGGGCCTGATTGCCCATTCCCTGCCTGCCGCCTGGACGCCTGGTTCTGTGAACTATAGCCATAGCTTCTCACTACCTGAGGTGCAGGCGGGGGTCCCTGGTCCTGCATGGGTGGAGAGGTAGCAGATGACACCATTACTGCCTGCAGCCTCCTTTGGGGCTGCAGTTGTTGCTGAGTTAACTTCCTTGCGTCATTTCTATCCTGATCCCTGACTTTCTGCTCCTGAGCCCTTTGCTTCTCCACACTATGTGTTACATGTGCACAGAACAAAGGATAAGTCATGTCCATTAACCCCACCACGTCTTCCAGTCTATTCTTAACCACCTCTGGAAGCCCTCTCATCACGCTTTCTCTAAACATCGCTCTCTGCAACGGGTCAATTTCTGGGTTGTGTCCTAGCTCACCTCTCCACTCCTTCAGTACTTTGTTCACATAGGCGCCAGGCCCTTCCGTCTCCATTATGGGGTTGCCTGCCAGTTTTGCCGGATTAATACGTGATGGATATTGATTCCTGAGTTTGTACCACAACGCCGCTCTATGCGCGTTGAATATGTCTCCATCATGGGCCTGCGTGTCGCATGCCACTCGCATCGATGTATCACCCATGATGTCCCGGCAGGCACCAACTCCTAACAAACGCGTCAACAGGGATTTGACGTCACCCACTGCTAGCAGAAAAGATGACGTATTTTCCTCAAACTGCGTGATCCACCTGGAGGCTCCTTCTGAAAGGTCCGGTAGTCTTACTATTAAACCATCGATGTCTAGAGGTGACCATGGCATGTGAAAGATATCGTTACCCTTTATTAGCAGGGGAAACTGGCCTGTGCTTGTCACACTTCCCACGAATGTAGGGGCGAAAGTCAGGGTTCCTGTAATGTTTCCTTTCTCCTGTCCTGGTTTCGTGTCATTCTCATCTTCCTCCTCAGTCAACAGTTTAGTGTGGCCACACGCTCCGTGTTTCTCTGATGTCTGCTGTGCCACATTTTGACGGGGCTCTTCCTCTATCTTCCTCCCGACTCCCTCCCTCTGCCTGCCCAGGTTCTCTACCTCCTCTTCCTCTGCAGTATACAACTTCCGACGTACTGTCTCGCCATATGCCGCCAGGTCTTTCGGATAGAGATCCTGCGGGGTCAGTTTGGGGGGGTATCTCGCCTAAGGGAGGTCTCTGATCTAGCGGGGGTTTCTGACCTAGCGGGGGTCCCTAATTCCGTCTCCTCATATTCTCCTCTTATTGTCACAGTGCCCACCGGCAATTGCGTGACATAAGGTATGTCAGTATGTATCAGTATGCTGCAGCCAACAAAAGCCACAGGCCATGACAATATTCCCACCAGATTTCTCAGAGACTCTGCTTCCATCATAGCTCCCATTGTAGCCCATATCACCAACCTCTCCATCAACCAGGGTCACATCCCGCAAGAACTCAAGCTTGCTAGGGTAACCCCTCTATTTAAAAAAGGAAACAAACTAGATCCAGGTAACTACCGCCCCGTTTCTATCCTTTGTTCCATATCAAAGGTAATTGAGAGGCTGGTATATGAGCAGATAGACAACTACCTGACTGAACATAGACTATTGTACCAGTTCCAATCAGGTTTCAGAAAATCACACTCCACTGACACCTGTTTACTGTACCTGACAGATTATATAAAACGGGAGATGGACAAGGGGAACTACTGTGGGATGGTAATGTTGGACCTGCAAAAGGCGTTTGACACGGTCAACCATTCCATCCTACTAGAAAAATTGAGAGCGATAGGCTTTGATAGCAAGTCAGCCAAATGGGTCAAGTCCTACCTGGAGGGAAGAGAACAGGTGGTAGACATCAATGGCACCTTGTCCTCGTCCCTTCCAGTGACATGTGGGGTCCCCCAAGGAAGCATTTTGGGACCTCAACTGTTTTTAATATATATTAATGACATGAAATCGGCATGCGATTGCAACCTGTTCCTGTTTGCTGACGACTCGGCACTCCTGGTCTCAGACAGGGATAAGTCTAAAGTGGAAAGTGTCCTGAGCAGTGAAATGAAAAAAATCTGCTCCTGGCTCAGTGACAATAAATTGTCTCTACATCTGGGAAAAACAGAGGCCATACTCTTTGGGTCAAACGCCAACCTAAAGAAATCCCAGGGTTTTAAAATTAGAGTAGGTGAAAACATTATTGAGGATAAAGAGGAGGTCACCTACCTGGGCTTTATTTTAAATAACAAACTTTCTAACGAAAAAATGGCACAAAAAGTTATTACTAAGGTCAATCAAAAAACCAAATTTTTATTTAGAATTTCCTCGTTCATAAATAGGAACGCTCTGAGGACCCTAGCTGGAGCCCTCATCCAATGTCACTTTGACTATGCTTGCACTTCATGGTACAGCAACATATCAAAACAAATGAAGACAAAGCTCCAGACCTCCCAAAACAAACTAGTGAGACTCCTGCACAACCTTCACTTTAGGACTCACCTAACACCAGCCCACTTTAGCAGGCTGGGATGGCTTAGGGTTGAAGAAAGAGTACACCAGCTTAAAATGCTACTGGTTTTTAAAGTACTAAAAGAAACGGTCCCCAAGTACCTAGTCAATTATTTTAATAAAGTAGGAGATGTCCACAAACACGCCACAAGAGGAAGCCCCACGGACCTGGTCCCGCCGAGAGTCAGGACATGCATGGGGAAAGATGCATTTTTTTACTCTGCTACGGTAATGTGGAATGCCCTGCCAACATTTTTAAAACTCCTGAACTCCCCTCTCGGATTTAAATCCGCCCTAAAAACATGGCTCAGCAGCAACTCAAATTGGTCTTAAAATGTTTTTTTTTTTTTTTTTATCTCTTTTATCATAACTTGGCTTTTATTTCTTTTATCATGAGTTGCTTTTAAGGGTTTGCGGATTTTCTTTTAACATTAGTTAACTGTATGAGTTGTCAGGTTAGGTGTTTTTATAATTATTTTTTTTTTTTTTTAGAATGTGTCCTGTCAGTGTACATGTCCATTTGTGTTTCTGTGCCTTTTTATGTTCCATGTATGGACCACAATGGAAACAAGCCTTGGCTTTATTGTGTTTTATCCATTTTTGACCTGCGTTATTGACACTGTTATTGTCTTGTCTTTTAAAATGTTTTTTTTGTCATACGATTTGTGTCAAAATAAAGTATTCAATTCAAGTATTCAAAAGGTGGGGATGTTGGTTTCCCTATATCCGTCTCTCTCTGATTTAGCGCTAAAGCTTCCTGCCTGTATGCTCTCCCCTTCTGGGCGTAGAGCTTCATTACCCCCAACTCTTCTGTCCTCTTTTTCAACCTCTTTTTGCTGTTGTCGCCTGGCTTGTGGTTACGAATCATTACATTCATCTCTTCGCATAGGTCGAGATCAAAAGTACCTCCGGAAGGCCATTTTGTGTCCCCGGCCTTTGTACGCCTCTGCCAACGGACACCTACCTTGAGAATTAGGATTTTTAGGAGCGGGTTCCGGTCTAACAGTATGTCTTCTGCTGTATGCATCTTGATTGAATTTA